>NC_068402.1:3224994-3388465 GCF_023724105.1 Carassius gibelio
ACATTACCTTTACTGTGTTTACTAGCGCTGAAGATCAAGGCCTGAAGTCCTTTAAAGAGGTATAATGTCATGCTCAGTACGGCTACATTTGCTATTGTTAGGCTACTTCTAAAAATCCTTCAGAATCTCATGTTATCAAATTTAGAAAAATAATTCCCATGAAACATCTGGATGATTCTCACGTCACACATTCATCACTGGTTTCTCTGGAGATCCTGTAAACTAACAAGGCTTCGGGGTGGAGCAAATGCTGCTGCTCTTTATGAATAACACACCCAACTGACAACTCAGCATTTACAGATTTACTTACAGATGATCACAAGGAAATATGCAATTAAACTGAAAAATACACAGATATAGTTTTCAAAAGAGGTAACCATCATAACCAAAGCTTCGACTTGAAGTGAAATCATCAAATAATTCTGAAAATGTAAATGCGCAATATCTTATCTTGAAATAATGATATTTGATGTAAAGACATCATACATTCAGATAAACAAGTCTGCTTAGTTATATATATATATAATTTCTAAAAGTGTCAGTGAAGTGTTCAATAAAAATAAATTACACTTGAGGTATTTCTGTAATGCTTAAAAGTGTTGAAAATCTATGGAGCCCCGCACATGACATGCAGGAAAAAATTGTTAGGCTAAATCATGTGCACGATTTACTAATTCGTTCCCTAAATGTACTAAAACGTGCACACGATTACTATTGCATTCCCTCGATTTACTATTTCGTTCACTCAGTTTATAAATAGTGTGCACGATTTAGCAAATAGGGAATGTGTTGTATCATGTACTGTAATTCTTAATGCTACCTCTAGGGACATTGTATTGTAAGAAGGAGAAGTGGGTACAACAGAAGGGGAGAAGAAGGGGCTTAGATAAAGGGACTGCTTTGTTAGGCATTGACTTGATTTCTGCCCTAAAACTTCAAATAAAAGGTGATAATGTTTGCTCCTCGGTCATGGCCACCAATACCACATCCCTGACAGATACTGAAATAGGATGTGTGTAAAATTTGTTTTATTACAGCTTTTGGCCTGTTCAGATATTGCAGGGTTCTCTATGGCCTGGCATCCTTGGAGGGCGTACCAGGTGTCAAAAATTACCTGGATGATGTTATCGTCTATGGAAAGACATCTGAGGAGCATGACTTGAACCTCAGTACTGTGTTGCAGAAATTGAAAGAGTCTGGGCTGGTGATAAATTATAAAAAATGCATTTTCAAACAGACTTCATTGTGGTTTCTGGGCCATATAATCAATGCTCATGGAATCCTACCTGATCAAGAGCACCTAGATGCTGTCCGTGAAGCTCCACCTCCATCTGATGCAGCATCTCTGCAATCCTTCCTAGGATCAGGCACGTGCACAGGTGGATGTATGATGTGTATGAGTGCAAGTGTTTAGTGTAACAGAAGACATAAACTTAAACTCAAATGTGCATCGGTGAAGAATGCTGGCGTCCCGAGCGAGGCATGGACCTGAACAGGTCAAACGAGCAGCGTTCAAGCTTTTAGCCACCGAAACAGAGCAGGAAGAATGCGAGGAATCCAGCAGCGAACCTCCTATTTAAACAATTATTCTCAGGTGACAGCAATCAAGTCTGAAAAAGAGGAGGGGCATGAGAACAAGCAAAGACAGGACAAGGGCCGTAACAAGCCTATCTAAAATAATAATAATAATAATAATAATCTTGCCAGATGGCCAATCTACCCATGGTCCACATGCTTTCAATAAACTGAGAACCATACCTGCATCTTCTTCCGGATGTTTGTACAATGGAGCTAATTTCATGCCAAACGTTGCTGGAATGTTTTATCACGGATTTTAACTGCATGATAATTCACGTTGCGAGGGCGCCACCTGCTGGACAGAGAGCCACCCAACATGACCATATGATGATAATCAAATACATCAAATCTGGACAGTGATGTATGTGTTCATGTATAAAGAGATCAAATATGGCAAAGACGTTAGTGTACACTTATAGGAAAAGAACTAAAATGCAATGAGAGATTCAGCTCTTGTCATGCAGGCCAAGATTAGTCCATATACTCTTGTGAGAAGAATAAAAAGAGACCCACACACATAGGAGATCTGACTGAGGAATATTTTATTATTATTGACAAAATATATATTATAATAAAATAACGGCTGTATGTTCATATAATGCAGAGAGAATTAAAAAAAAAAATCCTATGCATTAAAATATAGATCTTAGATTACTAAAATGGGTCTCCTACAGCTGTTCTCCTTTTAAGCATTTGGGTTAATATCTTTCAGAGATGTTCACAAGTCTCTGAGCTAGAGTCCAAGTCAAGTCTCAAGTCTCTGAGCTAGAGTCCAAGTCAAGTCTCAAGTCTCTGAGCTAGAGTCCAAGTCAAGTCTCAAGTCTCTGAGCTAGAGTCCAAGTCAAGTCTCAAGTCTCTTTATTATATTATATAAGTCTCTGGTTATAATAAATGTTGCATCACGTACAGCGACACATCCAAGCTGCTTAGAACACTGCATAGCTATATATAAGGAATTCAAAGCATGTAATATGTTATTATGACAACTCTATTTATTAGCATACAATATCAACTACCAACAAAACACCAAGAATGCTTTACTTTTGAGTTAATATCTGTATTTTGCATTTATGGATTCAGTAATGGCCTTCTGTCTGTCCTGGCTGTATAGCTGCACACCTCTTGTCTGGCTTAAGAATGAACAAAGCTACGCTGACTTATGTTATTCATACAATACCTGCTCACAAATAAACATCAAAAACAAAGCCGGCTGCAGTGAATTTCTGTGCAAAACAGCTTTTACTACAAACACTTCCACACAAGAACATTGTTATCACACAAGAACATTTTGATAGAGAACCAAAAATATTTAAAATAGATAAAATGAGAATAAATAAAATGGAAATGTCTACATACTATTACTACTGTAAACTTTGCAAATAGGACATCAGCCCCTTCAAGTCAATGAACAATAACAAAGTGGGCTGCAATGAATATCTGTGCAAAACGTCATGGCTCCGCTCCTACCCAATGACAGAGGCACGCAGGTTTTTTTCCACTGGAGTACTCACGTGAAGGATGCGTGCACAACTAATAACTAACAGGTTGGTGCCTGTTGGTGTCGCTGTTGGACAGTGTTTTCTCTACTTCCTGTTGGCCTTCTGTAGCTAATCATAGCTCCATGTAGCTGTTTTTATTTTATATTTTTTCTCTATAATCTTTCTTACTATCACTGTCTGTTTGTTTGTTTTTTTAATTGTAAAATATAACTTAATTCACACCATATTTCTGATATTACCGATCAATCTTATCAGATTAACTTTGATCGTTCACTCTTCCGTGACTGCAGCACACCTGCAAAGCGTTAGCACTCGTTAGCTTGTCATTAGCGTTTTCTTTTCTCCTCTCCTCTCCTCTCTCACGCTGCAGTTTTCCACAAGTTCATCAAACAACCGCAGTAAGAATATTTCATCAAGCACGGTGAGTAATGGCTTCTCCTACAATTGTTATTTGCACCTCTTGCCACATGTACAGTTTATCTATCTCTGTCGCTGATGAGGGATTCACATGTGATAAATGCAGGGAAACAGTTAGGCTGACAGAGAAGATTTCAGAATTAGAGACACGCATCCAAACTTTAATTGAGGACAGTAAGAATGTTAGGGCTCTAGATATGGCTTTGGATGCGTCTAGCTCAGGGATTCCTGTACATTGTCCGGTTCCAGCAGAGCCCCTGCAGCAGGGCAACTGGGTGACGGTGAGGCAGCGTAGTCGTGGGTCAAAACACCGCTCTTCTGTTCCGATCAAAACATTAAACAGGTTCTCCCCACTCAGTGATGCACCCACTGAGAAACCTGATGAAAGTGCTCTAGTTATTGGTGATTCTATTGTACGGAACGTGAATATAGAGACACCAGCCACCATAGTCAAATGTTTACCGGGAGCCAGAGCGCCTGACATCTTGGCAAATTTAAAAGTGCTGGCTAATGCTAAACGTAAATACAGTAAGATTGTTATTCATGCCGGCGCTAATGATGTTCGACTTCGCCAGTCGGAGATCACTAAAAATAACTTTAAAGAGGTGTGTGAACTTGCAAGCACGATGTCAGACACTGTAATATGCTCTGGTCCCCTCCCTGCTTACCGTGGTGATGAGATGCATAGCAGATTGTCATCACTCAATGGCTGGATGTCTAACACTTTGTTGGCATCAGTGGAAGTGCATTAGCATGGTTTAAATCGTACTTATATGACCGCCATCAGTTCGTAGCAGTGAATGAAGATGTATCATATCGATCACAAGTGCAGTATGGAGTACCTCAAGGCTCAGTTCTAGGGCCGCTACTCTTCACGCTTTATATGTTACCCTTGGGAGATATCATCAGGAAACATGGTGTTAGCTTTCACTGTTATGCTGATGATACGCAGCTCTATATTTCCTCGCAGCCCGGTGAAACACACCAATTTGAAAAACTAATGGAATGCATAGTCGATATAAAAAATTGGATGACGAGTAATTTCTTACTGCTAAATTCAGAAAAAACAGAGGTGTTAATCATAGGGCCTAAAAACTCTACTTGTAATAACCTAGAACACTGTCTAAGACTTAATGGTTGCTCTGTCAATTCTTCGTCATCAGTTAGGAACCTAGGTGTGCTACTTGATCGCAATCTTTCCTTAGAAAGCCACGTTTCTAGCATTTGTAAAACTGCATTTTTCCATCTCAAAAATATATCTAAATTACGGCCTATGCTCTCAATGTCAAATGCAGAAATGTTAATCCATGCATTTATGACTTCAAGGTTAGACTACTGTAATGCTTTATTGGGTGGTTGTTCTGCACGCTTGGTAAACAAACTACAGCTAGTCCAAAATGCAGCAGCAAGAGTTCTTACTAGAACCAGGAAGTATGACCATATTAGCCCGGTCCTGTCCACACTGCACTGGCTCCCTATCAAACATCGTATAGATTTTAAAATATTGCTTATTACTTATAAAGCCCTGAATGGTTTAGCACCTCAGTATTTGAATGAGCTCCTTTTACATTATACTCCTCTACGTCCGCTACGTTCTCAAAACTCAGGCAATTTGATAATACCTAGAATATCAAAATCAACTGCGGGCGGCAGATCCTTTTCCTATTTGGCGCCTAAACTCTGGAATAACCTACCTAACATTGTTCGGGAGGCAGACACACTCTTGCAGTTTAAATCTAGATTAAAGACCCATCTCTTTAACCTGGCATACACATAACATACTAATATGCTTTTAATATCCAAATCCGTTAAAGGATTTTTAGGCTGCATTAATTAGGTAAACTGGAACCGGAACACTTCACATAACACCGTACTTTCTACATCATTAGAAGAATGGCATCTACGCTAATATTTGTCTGTTTCTCTCTTGTTCCGAGGTCACCGTGGCCACCAGATCCAGTCTGTGTCCAGATCAGAGGGTCACTGCAGTCACCCGGATCCAGTACGTATCCAGACCAGATGGTGGATCAGCACCTAGAAAGGACCTCTACATCCCTGAAAGACAGCGGAGACCAGGACAACTAGAGCCCCAGATACAGATCCCCTGTAAAGACCTTGTCTCAGAGGAGCACCAGGACAAGACCACAGGAAACAGATGATTCTTCTGCACAATCTGACTTTGCTGCAGCCTGGAATTGAACTACTGGTTTCGTCTGGTCAGAGGAGAACTGGCCCCCCAACTGAGCCTGGTTTCTCCCAAGGTTTTTTTCTCCATTCTGTCACCGATGGAGTTTCGGTTCCTTGCCGCTGTCGCCTCTGGCTTGCTTAGTTGGGGTCACTTCATCTACAGCGATATCGTTGACTTGATTGCAAATTAAAACAGACACTATTTCAACTGAACAGAGATGACATCAATGAATTCAATGATGAACTGCCTTTAACTATCATTTTGCATTATTGAGACACTGTTTTCCAAATGAATGTTGTTCAGTGCTTTGGCGCAATGTATTTTGTTTAAAGCACTATATAAATAAAGGTGATTGATTGATTGATTAATATCATCACGCTATAAAGGGTTGGCCTGCGCTGGGTGCGCCCCTCCCCCTATAACTGTTCTGTCTCGCGGAGGAGCTCATTTGTGTGCATCTGTGTGAAACACGCGCTCTGAAACACGCATAGGAAAAAAGAGCGACAGAAAGAACGGCTCCCCTCCAGCCGTGACTCGGCTCCCATCGTTCATGTGTATGAGCC
Organism: Carassius gibelio; assembly: GCF_023724105.1. Taxonomy (NCBI): domain Eukaryota; kingdom Metazoa; phylum Chordata; class Actinopteri; order Cypriniformes; family Cyprinidae; genus Carassius; species Carassius gibelio. The sequence continues at coordinate 3,231,240 of NC_068402.1, forward strand.
GTTCAAAAGAATCGGTTCGTTCGCGAACGTCACAACTCTAACAGCGAGCTCATCTGACGTTTACTAAAAATTAACATTGTTCACGAGTCCCGGAGCTCGAGTCCGAGTCGAGTCTGAAGTCTTTCGAGGACGAGTCTCAAGTCGAGTCTGAAGTCACTGTTTGTGCGACTTAAGTCGCACTCGAGTCCGAGTCTCAAACTCGAGTCCCCATCTCTGATATCTTTCAATGCATCTTGTAATTAATTAATAACAGTATTCCATATTATTTTTGCAACAAATTAAATCGCAACCAATAAAACCAACATGTTTAAAAAATAATATAGTCTGAGATTGATAGCAGTTACCTGAAATGATGTGAAAAACAGCACAAACAAAAATCTGACTCTTTATTGTACCAAAATTCTATTGATATGTGACTTGCATAATAATTTGGAACACAGTGTATAAGGAGAATAATCCTGGAGTGTTTTAATCAAAAACGTAAACTTCTTTTCGACCGAAGAAAGAACGACGTGAACATATTGGATTATATGGCGGGGGGGGGGGGGGGGGGGGTATCAGGAAATGTTGATTTGAAAGTGAAATAAACCTTTAAATTGTCAGTTGTTGAGTTAATTTAAGATAAACCCACATGCATAATTTAGACAACACTCATGTCATCTTTGCAATAAACAGACTAATCACACATATATTATAAAAAAAAAAAAAAAACACTAGTCTGTTCCCGCTTCAGTACATTCGTTTGTCTCTTTTTTTAAAAGTTTGTGTTGATGTTTCTTTGCCTTTTTCACCGCACCTTTGGCATTCTCATAGTTGAGTTTTGCGGTATTCTTTATAGCGTCAGACACCGAGTCCGTTTCTTCTGCGGCTTTGAATCCGGTGACTCCTCCCCCAATCGCTCCGGCGAGTGCGGCGACAACGACCCCCGCAGCTGCAGCGATACCGGAACCAGCCACTCCGACCCCAGCCCCGGCCCCTGCGGCGATGATCCCCGCCTTCACCGCCACTGCTCCCGCCACTATCCCCGTGACTCCCGCAGCCCCGGCTACGGTTCCGGCTTCTATTACTCCGGCAACATTGGGGGCTTTCAGTAAAGACACGACGGAGGCCACAGCGACCCCGATGCCCAGAAACGCACCGGTAAGTATTCCCGTGGTCACTCCTGCCAGCTTAACCAGAAATTTTTTGTGTGCTATCTTTTTGGCCTCTTCGCGCCTCTCTTCTGGTGACATATTGACCTCTTTTAAGTTCTTCATCTCATCTTGAATCTCCTCCTCCACTATCTGAAGCAGCTCGTTGGTGTAGCAGGTGTTCTTGTCCTTCAGCTTCTGCTCGATGGTCTCCAGCAGGTTCTTCACCTGGACTCTGTTGCTCCTGTATCCCATTTGACGGGTTCTCCAGTATTTGCTGTCGATGACGTGACAGCGGCCTCCACATTTATCAACCAGCTCCTGTAGCTTCGGACTTATCTTGACAAACTCCTCGATGGTTTGTCCTTCCAGCTGTTCTCCGTGAGTGAATAAAACCACTGAGTGATTGAAGGTGTCTTCTCCACAATACTCCATGATTTTATCCACGACCTCCATCTCTTGTCCCGTGTATCTCCCCACCTTCAGGACGATGGTGAACATGTCTGGACCCGGAGAGCTTTCAATCACAGAGCGAATGATCTCAGATTTGATAGCCTCCTCATCCAGACCGGTGTCGAAGAGTCCAGGCGTGTCAATAACGGTGATCTTTTTGCCGTGGACCTTGCGGTCTCCACTGACACATTCAGTCGTCACTGATTCAGGAGAAGCTTTGCTCTTGAAGACTTGTTGTTTGAGAATCATATTCCCGGCGCTGCTCTTACCATCTCCGGTTTTCCCAAGAAGCACAATCCTTTTCTCAGGCAGAGAGTCAGAAGCTTTTGGAAAAAAAAAGAAAGAAAAAAATAAGTTGTTAATAAAGGATCTTACCTATTTAATGAGGTCTACAGATATATATTAATTCTTGAAAATGTAGCCATAATATGGAAGTAAATATCTGCCATTTGAAAAAAAAGCATGCTTTTTATTATGAGATAAAAAATTAACTGATGACATATGCCATAATGTTGACATAAAGGTCATAAATATGCCACTGACATACTAAGTCATGATTATTTAAATTATGAGATATCAAAATGATGAAAAGTCATACTTGGCATAGTAGGTCAAAGTTATACATAAAACGTTGAAATTGAAGTTAGATATTATAAAAAATAACTTGTACAATGTTAAAATTATGATACAATGAGTAATGATGACAATGATAAAAAGTAAACTTTGAGGTCTACAGACTGAACTCTTGTACATAACTGCACTCTTTGGGTGTAAGGCATCAGATTGAAGCTATTTAATTCTGAACAACAAATATTTCACAGATTTTCATTGTATTTAAAAGCAATTTGAGACCTTGATGTTCCATAGCAAAAATTCAAGTCATGTATTTTTGAAACAATCACAATTCAGTCAAAACTGAGGTTTAATAAATGATAACCAGTTTCATTTTGGTGTGAACTGCCCCTTTAAGACTATTATCCTCTGAACTTCTTAAGCTCAAAAACTCTAGTAGCTTTTCATCTTAAACATGGCAACACTTTGAATTGTTCAAAGTCAAATATCATCTCATATACGAGAATCATAAGGAAAGGTACTTCATTAATGCTATCATCTCTTACCTCCCATGTTCCGTCTACTGAGGTGCAGTAATGAATCAAAATTACTTTAAATTAATGGTGTTTTATCTCAAATTGCATCCAGTCATGGTTCCTTGTTCTCTTTGTGATCATTTAAAAAAAAGCCACTGTAATATAAAGTCCATTCGATGTGTATCAGTGAACAACTTAAAGAGTTTCACTGCTCGAAGCACCCTTAAGTAAGTCATATAGACACTACATGAATTACAGGAATTACCAGAACGACCAGTACGCTTTCACACACCTCCTACTTCACGTCACAATCTCTCTGAACAGCACATTACTTCAGAATCAGACACAAGAGTCTTCCTGAGAGATAAACAGATGGTAAACAAAGTAAAACACTATTATTAGCACAATAGAAAAGTCTGAAGTGTAAATAATCCACATTACCTTTACTGTGTTTTCTAGCGCTGAAGATCAAGTCCTTTAAAGAGGTATAATGTCATGCTCAGTACGGCTACATTTGCTATTGTTTGACTACTTCTAAAAATCCTTCAGAATCTCATGTTATCAAATTTAGAAAAATAATTCCCATGAAACATCTGGATGATTCTCACGTCACACATTCATCACTGGTTTCTCTGGAGATCCTGTAAACTAACAAGGCTTCGGGGTGGAGCAAATGCTGCTGCTCTTTATGAATAACACACCCAACTGACAACTCAGCATTTACAGATTTACTTACAGATGATCACAAGGAAATATGCAATTAAACTGAAAAATACACAGATATAGTTTTCAAAAGAGGTAACCATCATAACCAAAGCTTCGACTTGAAGTGAAATCATCAAATTATTCTGAAAATGTAAATGCGCAATATCTTATCTTAAAATAATGATATTTGATGTAAAGACATCATACATTCAGATAAACAAGTCTGCTTAGTTATATATATATAATTTATAAAAGTGTCAGTGAAGTGTTCAATAAAAATAAATTACACCTGAGGTATTTCTGTAATGCTTAAAAGTGTTGAAAATCTATGGAGCCCCGCACATGACATGCAGGAAAAATTTTTTAGGCTAAATCATGTGCACGATTTACTAATTCGTTCCCTAAATGTACTAAAACGTGCACACGATTACTATTGCATTCCCTCGATTTACTATTTCGTTCACTCAATTTATAAATAGTGTGCACGATTTAGCAAATAGGGAATTTGTTTTTATCATTTTCTGTAATTCCTAATGCTACCTCTAGGGACATTGTATTGTAAGAAGGAGAAGTGGGTACAACAGAAGGGGAGAAGAAGGGGCTTAGATAAAGGGACTGCTTTGTTAGGCATTGACTTGATTTCTGCCCTAAAACTTCAAATAAAAGGTGATAATGTCTGCTTCTCGGTCATGGCCGCCAATACCACATCCCTGACAGATACTGAAATAGGATGTGTGTAAAATTTGTTTTATTACAGCTTTTATCACTCATGACGGCCTGTTCAGATATTGCAGGGTTCTCTATGGCCTGGCATCCTTGGAGGGCGTACCAGGTGTCAAAAATTACCTGGATGATGTTATCGTCTATGGAAAGACATCTGAGGAGCATGACTTGAACCTCAGTACTGTGTTGCAGAAATTGAAAGAGTCTGGGCTGGTGATAAATTATAAAAAATGCATTTTCAAACAGACTTCATTGTGGTTTCTGGGCCATATAATCAATGCTCATGGAATCCTACCTGATCAAGAGCACCTAGATGCTGTCCGTGAAGCTCCACCTCCATCTGATGCAGCATCTCTGCAATCCTTCCTAGGATCAGGCACGTGCACAGGTGGATGTATGATGTGTATGAGTGCAAGTGTTTAGTGTAACAGAAGACATAAACTTAAACTCAAATGTGCATCGGTGAAGAATGCTGGCGTCCCGAGCGAGGCATGGACCTGAACAGGTCAAACGAGCAGCGTTCAAGCTTTTAGCCACCGAAACAGAGCAGGAAGAATGCGAGGAATCCAGCAGCGAACCTCCTATTTAAACAATTATTCTCAGGTGACAGCAATCAAGTCTGAAAAAGAGGAGGGGCATGAGAACAAGCAAAGACAGGACAAGGGCCGTAACAAGCCTATCTAAAATAATAATAATAATAATAATCTTGCCAGATGGCCAATCTACCCATGGTCCACATGCTTTCAATAAACTGAGAACCATACCTGCATCTTCTTCCGGATGTTTGTACAATGGAGCTAATTTCATGCCAAACGTTGCTGGAATGTTTTATCACGGATTTTAACTGCATGATAATTCACGTTGCGAGGGCGCCACCTGCTGGACAGAGAGCCACCCAACATGACCATATGATGATAATCAAATACATCAAATCTGGACAGTGATGTATGTGTTCATGTATAAAGAGATCAAATATGGCAAAGACTTTAGTGTACACTTATAGGAAAAGAACTAAAATGCAATGAGAGATTCAGCTGTTGTCATGCAGGCCAAGATTAGTCCATATACTCTTGTGAGAAGAATAAAAAGAGACCCACACACATAGGAGATCTGACTGAGGAATATTTTATTATTATTGACAAAATATATATTATAATAAAACAATGGCTGTATGTTCATATAATGCAGAGAGAATTAAAAAAAAATCCTATGCATTAAAATATAGATCTTAGATTACTAAAATGGGTCTCCTACAGCTGTTCTCCTTTTAAGAATTTGGGTTAATATCTTTCAATGCATCTTGTAATTAATTAATAACAGTATTCCATATTATTTTTGCAACAAATTAAATCGCAACCAATAAAACCAACATGTTTAAAAAATAATATAGTCTGAGATTGATAGCAGTTACCTGAAATGATGTGAAAAACAGCACAAACAAAAATCTGACTCTTTATTGTACCAAAATTCTATTGATATGTGACTTGCATAATAATTTGGAACACAGTGTATAAGGAGAATAATCCTGGAGTGTTTTAATCAAAAACGTAAACTTCTTTTCGACCGAAGAAAGAACGACGTAAACATCTTGGATTATATGGCGGGTGGTGGGGGGGGGGTATCAGGAAATGTTGATTTGAAAGTGAAATAAACCTTTAAATTGTCAGTTGTTGAGTTAATTTAAGATAAACCCACATGCATAATTTAGACAACACTCATGTCATCTTTGCAATAAACAGACTAATCACACATATATTATAAAAAAAAAAAAACACTAGTCTGTTCCCGCTTCAGTACATTTGTTTTTCTCTTTTTTAAAAAGTATGTGTTGATGTTTCTTTGCCTTTTTCACCGCACCTTTGGCATTCTCATAGTTGAGTTTTGCGGTATTCTTTATAGCGTCAGACACCGAGTCCGTTTCTTCTGCGGCTTTGAATCCGGTGACTCCTCCCCCAATCGCTCCGGCGAGTGCGGCGACAGCGACCCCCGCAGCTGCAGCGATACCGGAACCAGCCACTCCGACCCCAGCCCCGGCCCCTGTGGCGATGATCCCCGCCTTCACCGCCACTGCTCCCGCCACTATCCCCGTGACTCCCGCAGCCCCGGCTACGGTTCCGGCTTCTATTACTCCGGCAACATTGGCGGCTTTCAGTAAAGACACGACGGAGGCCACAGCGACCCCGATGCCCAGAAACGCACCGGTAAGTATTCCCGTGGTCACTCCTGCCAGCTTAACCAGAAATTTTTTGTGTGCTATCTTTTTGGCCTCTTCGCGCCTCTCTTCTGGTGACATATTGACCTCTTTTAAGTTCTTCATCTCATCTTGAATCTCCTCCTCCACTATCTGAAGCAGCTCGTTGGTGTAGCAGGTGTTCTTGTCCTTCAGCTTCTGCTCGATGGTCTCCAGCAGGTTCTTCACCTGGACTCTGTTGCTCCTGTATCCCATTTGACGGGTTCTCCAGTATTTGCTGTCGATGACGTGACAGCGGCCTCCACATTTATCAACCAGCTCCTGTAGCTTCGGACTTATCTTGACAAACTCCTCGATGGTTTGTCCTTCCAGCTGTTCTCCGTGAGTGAATAAAACCACTGAGTGATTGAAGGTGTCTTCTCCACAATACTCCATGATTTTATCCACGACCTCCATCTCTTGTCCCGTGTATCTCCCCACCTTCAGGACGATGGTGAACATGTCTGGACCCGGAGAGCTTTCGATCACAGAACGAATGATCTCAGATTTGATGGCCTCCTCATCCAGACCGGTGTCGAAGAGTCCAGGCGTGTCAATAACGGTGATCTTTTTGCCGTGGACCTTGCGGTCTCCACTGACACATTCAGTCGTCACTGATTCAGGAGAAGCTTTGCTCTTGAAGACTTGTTGTTTGAGAATCATATTCCCGGCGCTGCTCTTACCATCTCCGGTTTTCCCAAGAAGCACAATCCTTTTCTCAGGCAGAGAGTCAGAAGCTTTTGGAAAAAAAAAAGAAAGAAAAAAATAAGTTGTTAATAAAGGATCTTACCTATTTAATGAGGTCTACAGATCTATATTAATTCTTGAAAATGTAGCCATAATATGGAAGTAAATATCTGCCATTTGAAAAAAAGCATGCTTTTTATTATGAGATAAAAATATTAACTTATGACATATGCCATAATGTTGACATAAAAGTCATGAATATGCCACTGACATACTAAGTCATGATTATTTAAATTATGAGATATCAAAATGATGAAAAGTCATACTTGACATAGTAGGTCAAAGTTATACATAAAACGTTGAAATTGAAGTTAGATATTATAAAAAATAACTTGTACAATGTTAAAATTATGATACAATGAGTAATGATGACAATGATAAAAAGTAAACTTTGAGGTCTACAGACTGAACTCTTGTACATAACTGCACTCTTTGGGTGTAAGGCATCAGATTGAAGCTATTTAATTCTGAATAACAAATATTTCACAGATTTTCATTGTATTTAAAAGCAATTTGAGACCTTGATGTTCCATAGCAAAAATTCAAGTCATGTATTTTTGAAACAATCACAATTCAGTCAAAACTGAGGTTTAATAAATGATAACCAGTTTCATTTTGGTGTGAACTGCCCCTTTAAGACTATTATCCTCTGAACTTCTTAAGCTCAAAAACTCTAGTAGCTTTTCATCTTAAACATGGCAACACTTTGAATTGTTCAAAGTCAAATATCATCTCATATACGAGAATCATAAGGAAAGGTACTTCATTAATGCTATCATCTCTTACCTCCCATGTTCCGTCTACTGAGGTGCAGTAATGAATCAAAATTACTTTAAATTAATGGTGTTTTATCTCAAATTTGTCATGGTTCCTTGTTCTCTTTGTGATCATTTAAAAAAAAGCCACTGTAATATAAAGTCCATTCGATGTGTATCAGTGAACAACTTAAAGAGTTTCACTGCTCGAAGCACCCTTAAGTAAGTCATATAGACACTACATGAATTACAGGAATTACCAGAACGACCAGTACGCTTTCACACACCTCCTACTTCACGTCACAATCTCTCTGAACAGCACATTACTTCAGAATCAGACACAAGAGTCTTCCTGAGAGATAAACAGATGGTTAACAAAGTAAAACACTATTATTAGCACAATAGAAAAGTCTGAAGTGTAAATAATCCACATTACCTTTACTGTGTTTACTAGCGCTGAAGATCAAGGCCTGAAGTCCTTTAAAGAGGTATAATGTCATGCTCAGTACGGCTACATTTGCTATTGTTTGGCTACTTCTAAAAATCCTTCAGAATCTCATGTTATCAAATTTAGAAAAATAATTCCCATGAAACATCTGGATGATTCTCACGTCACACATTCATCACTGGTTTCTCTGGAGATCCTGTAAACTAACAAGGCTTCGGGGTGGAGCAAATGCTGCTGCTCTTTATGAATAACACACCCAACTGACAACTCAGCATTTACAGATTTACTTACAGATGATCACAAGGAAATATGCAATTAAACTGAAAAATACACAGATATAGTTTTCAGAAGAGGTAACCATCATAACCAAAGCTTCGACTTGAAGTGAAATCATCAAATTATTCTGAAAATGTAAATGCGCAATATCTTATCTTAAAATAATGATATTTGATGTAAAGACATCATACATTCAGATAAACAAGTCTGCTTAGTTATATGTATAATTTATAAAAGTGTCAGTGAAGTGTTCAATAAAAATAAATTACACCTGAGGTATTTCTGTAATGCTTAAAAGTGTTGAAAATCTATGGAGCCCCGCACATGACATGCAGGAAAAATTTTTTAGGCTAAATCATGTGCACGATTTACTAATTAGTTCCCTAAATGTACTAAAACGTGCACATGATTACTATTGCATTCCCTCGATTTACTATTTCGTTCACTCAATTTATAAATAGTGTGCACGATTTAGCAAATAGGGAATTTGTTTTTATCATTTTCTGTAATTCCTAATGCTACCTCTAGGGACGTTGTATTGTAAGAAGGAGAAGAGGGTACAACAGAAGGGGAGAAGAAGGGGCTTAGATTTGTTAGGCATTGACTTGATTTCTGCCCTAAAACTTCAAATAAAAGGTGATAATGTCTGCTGCTCGGTCATGGCCGCCAATACCACATCCCTGACAGATACTGAAATAGGATGTGTGAAAAATTAGTTTTATTACAGCTTTTATCACTCATGACGGCCTGTTCAGATATTGCAGGGTCCTCTATGGCCTGGCATCCTTGGAGGGCGTACCAGGTGTCAAAAATTACCTGGATGATGTTATCGTCTATGGAAAGACATCTGAGGAGCATGACTTGAACCTCAGTACTGTGTTGCAGAAATTGAAAGAGTCTGGGCTGGTGATAAATTATAAAAAATGCATTTTCAAACAGACTTCATTGTGGTTTCTGGGCCATATAATCAATGCTCATGGAATCCTACCTGATCAAGAGCACCTAGATGCTGTCCGTGAAGCTCCACCTCCATCTGATGCAGCATCTCTGCAATCCTTCCTAGGATTAGTGTCCTGGTACTCAAAATTCCTACCTGGAGTGCGTTAGTGCACTAAAGGAAAAGGAAAATTTTCTTGGACACTGTTTAATTTTTGAAAAAATTAAACAGATGCTTGTGTCCAGTCCGGTCCTTGCCATTTATGACCTCACACTTCATTCATTTCTTCAACATTAAGTTCTCTTTCAGTGACTGATTTTGAAATTGCCTGTGCTGCTTGTCCTGAACTGTAAATGCTGCGAAAGCAAATTACACCGCCCTGGCCACCCTCCATCAAAGCGGTGAGTCAGGACATGATTCCATACTTCAGAGTGAGAGAGGAACTCGCAGTGAAAGATGCTTTCATTTTTCAGAGGAACAAGGTTGTTAGTCCCTGTGGCCCTGCGACACACTTTGATTTCCTTGGCACACAAGTCTCACCAAGGCATAGTCCGCACAAAACAGAGGTTGCGGGATCTTTACTGGTGGCCGCATATGGACGCTCAGGTCCAGTCAATGATTGCTACATGCATACCCTGCCAGTCCAATGACAAATCTGCTGTGACACATCCAGCACCTCTGCAGCCAGTTCAGTTCCCTGAGGATCCGTAGAAAAAACTGGGTCTGGATAAAGTCGGACCATTTGAAACAGCCACCCATGGTTGCAGATATGCTATAACGCTCACAGACTATCATTCCGAGTGGCTTGAGCTTGCATTTGCTAGTAGTGCAACTACTGAGGACGTTGTCAAATTTCTGAACACTGTTTTTAGTCATCATGGCAACCCAGAGTGTATCGTTACGGATAATGGTACACATTGCTGAGTTTGTGAATGAACGGGACATAAAACACATAAGCACGTCTGTGTACTATCCTGCAGCTAACGGTGCGGTCGAAAGATTTCACCGTGCATTGAAAGGTTGCATCCAGACTGCCTTTCAACACTCACAACCATGGAACAGAGCTGTTACCAAGTGGCTCCAGGCGTATCGGGCAACCCCTCACGCTACGACGGGTGCGTCACCATACGAGCTCTTGTGTGGGATGAAGATGCGAACCAAGCTTAACATCCTGCCTTTACATGGGGAGAGCAAATGTGATCATGCTGCTGTCCATGAACATGTGAAAAAGAAACAGGACAAAATGAAATTATACACCGATCACAAACTAAGTTCTCGTAATCCTCGCTTTTGACTGGGAGGAAAAGAGAGAATAAGGTGTCCTTGTGCTAATTCCAAAAGGTCATCCTAAATTCTCTGCTCCTGTAAGAGTAGAGAAGAGAGTTGGACCCAACACATTCCTGCTCAGTGATGGAAAAAAGTGGAATGCTGCTCACCTGCCATACTCGCCTGAATTGACTGACTGTGCCAGTAACACAAAACACTACACACAGTTCTGTGAAAGTCTCTCGTATGAGATGAAAGCCTGTTTGGCACAAGGACTATGATGTACACTAAACAAGACTGTTTTACATCCAAGTTGCACAGGTGTAGCTCTCGATGAAAAAAAGAAAGAGAACTGTTCTGAATTATTTAATTGCTCCTTGGTTTACAAAAGTGGTTGAAGTAACAGTGAAACAATGTTATCAAATATGTTCAAATGTTAACTGATTGCTTTTGCTGACCATCCATGTACTGATGTTATGAGTTTTTAGTTACAGAGATCTCACTGTTTACATGCATTGAATATAATTTATGGACTGTTACTGAATAGTTGTCTAGGTTGTCCCAACTACTTATTCAGGGTGCATGTTTTCTTCTGTTGAGTTAAGGAGAATGTTTTTTACAAAAAGGGGCAATGTTGTATCATGTACTGTAATTCCTAATGCTACCTCTAGGGACGTTGTATTGTAAAAAGGAGAAGTGGGTACAACAGAAGGGGAGGAGAAGAAGGGGCTTAGTGAAAAGACATGTGAAGTTACTGTTCAGAATAAAGTGAGGTCTGGAAGATAATCGTTGTGCTTATTACTTATACAAAACCTAAAAATGCAATAGTAAATCGAGGGAACTCAATAGTAATCGTGTGCACGTTTTAGTACATTGAGGGAACGAATTAGTAAATCGTGTGCACAATTTATTTATTTTTTAATAAAAAGTTCCGTAAAAAGCAAATATTTTCTAAAACACATTAAAAATTTAATGACTTTGCTTGAAAATTTAAGGTCTGAATGAACACCTCTGTAGAAGTCAATTAATACAAGTTGATTATCTCTTTATATTAAACGTGAATTACATTTCTTTTTTTCTTTTTATAAATACGCAATCAATTAAACCCTTAAGTGACATTTCATCATGGAAGCTTGTGGACAGTCATGTCATATTCATGTACTTTACTAGAAGATCTGCAAGACAATATGGAAGTAGGAAACGGAATAGCTTTTTTTTTATATATAAATTATGCCTTACCACCAACTAAGAACGGCCATGCACACCACCCACAGAATCGAGAAAGAGCTATCAATCTGGCAATCCTTTCCGTGTCCGGGCCGGGTGAGGTTTCCTGTGTTGAGTCAAATTAAGCCGCAGGCTCCACTCCTGGTGCTGCCCTTCCATCAATTCCTTTAAGCTCCAGCTTTTCAACCATACTTCCCCCAGTTTCCCGCACGCTTCTTGAAACATATACTTTCACAAATATACCAATGAAAACCAATAAACAAAGTGTAAATTAGAATACAAACTTGTTTATATTTCACAGTGAACTTTATTTGTTCTTGATACATTTGACAATATTATAAAAAAAAAAAATGTATAAAAATGCTTTGCTCTGGAATTGTTCACATTCATTATAACACATGAACACAAACCTGGCAGAAATGGTACTACCATGAAACGTGACAAAGATAACACTTTATGGAAGGCAGAAGGGGTCAAAAGATTTTAAAAGGAGCGCGTGCAATTTCATTGTGTCATCATGCACTGTGTGTTCACATTAATAAAACATCAGACATCAAGCTTTTTTATGAAGGATGTTGCAATGTTACACTGGTATGCACATCTACATGTATGCAAACATCAGATATTATAACACGGCCAGAATGTGTGGGTCTACACATGCAAAAGAAAAAGAAAATGTGGACAAACGCGTTCAAATTCCACAGAAACATTTCACACGTTCTGTTTAAATACTTTTGGCCCCGTCCACCTTCCAAAACACTTACATGTGAAAAACATACACTTCAAGTCACATAGAACAGCATAAAGATGTACAGTAGTTCAACACAGCGATGTGAATGAGATACAACATCATAAGGCAGCAGCGGCAGAATCAGAAAATGCACTAACCACATTAAAATTACAAATAAATGGTGCGTTCAAGTCCTCCTGGGGAGTTCGCATTTATGTGCTGGGAATGTTAATTATGGTGTCAGGTGCAAATCACTTGGCAAGATGGTGATGTACAAAAACAACTCTATTTCTATAAAACAATGAATAAAGAATTTGCATTAATTGTGTTTTTATCTTTTCAATTCCCAATTGTAATCTAAATTGATACATATTATATCATAAATTAACAATACTATTGTATTTTGTTCATGCAATTTGACTAGTTTTAGTGTACAAATAGAAATAAATGAATTTATTTCAACAAATTGATCATGAAAACAGACTGTATCTGTTGCGTCCACCATGTCGGAAACTCAAGGCTTCAAAAAATCCAAATCATCCAAATCTTAAACTAAACTTAGCTAGCTGCCAAGGCAATATTTTTAATGTAATGTTTAGCTATATATCAGCGGGACCAAAATAATACTGTTTCCCACTCATAATTACTACTTAGTGGTTGCGTTCATGTGTGTAAAACTCATAAATGCAATCTTTCTAACTTGAACGCATCATTTTTCACGGAACATTTTGCTCCTCCTCCTCCAGAAACTTGGAATAAAGCTCAAAATCATTAAAGCAGAGTCTGCTAAAAATCTAAGATATCCTCAGTGTCAGGGAAAAGATGACCGTTTGCTCTCTCACACTGTGACAAACACCAATCGGGCAGAATACACCAGATCCGCCAGGTAGATCAGGAAGTTGAGAGCGGTGAGAACAGCCACAGCCACAAGTTTATCCCACAGACAAAAATCGTTACTGTGTCCGCAGTAGTCTACTCGCCTTGGGCTCCCTGAATGACGGCTGTCAAACTTGAAGATCGGCCAAATGATGGTGGCAGTGAGGTACATGATGACCGAAAGCAGAGCGTAGGCGGAAAGGAAGCGTGCGAATGGGAACGGAAGGAACCCGGTGCATTCACCGACGCACATGATCACGATGGCCGCCGAAATCACGAAGCAGATGCAGTAGACAGCCATGCACCACTTCAGGGCCGAGTGACTATCATAAGAGACAGGGTTGCTGATGAACATGAATATGATGCAGGCCACGAAGGTCTCACAAACCTTAAGCAGGCCTGGAACCGTGGCCATGTACCCGGCGACTTCACCTGGTTGCGCTCGCGTCAAACTCACTTCGATGAAATACGCTATGGTGGCCAGGCAGGAGAAGACCGTGGAGACGATTCGGAGGTCTCGAGTCTCATCGCGTGCCACTTGGCCCTTCACGAAGTAGAGCGGGAAGATGATGGACGCCGACAGGCAAAGAAGCGTAGCGTAGCAGGCAAACGTAATAGGGAAGTTTTTCCAGGACAAGGGGGCACGAGCCTGGAGACCCATGACCTCCACCAGCAAAACCAGCAGGGTCCCGGCGAAGCTGAAAGCCCAGCAGAAGATGCACCAGTCGTACATGCCGTTGTTGATTGCCCCTCCATGGGCCGCAATGCTAAACGCCACACAAGTGAACACTAGAGCGGCCAAACGCGCCCACATGGGACGGGAAGTCTTCAAGACCACCAGAGGCATGATTGGTGAAGTTTCTGGACGTCAAAGGAGTGCAATGTGTGGCCTTCTGGTGATTCTGCAAAGGACAAAAAGAGAGGCAGTTGGATCTTCTGTATGTGCACCAATCAATGATCGTGTTACAAAGACAACAAGCTCAAGAGAAGCGCTTCAGCCCTGGATGTGTAAATGCCTGTTAATTAGGTTTGACACTTTTAGTGCGGTCAGTTTCCTGCACTAGCTTTAGTAAAGTGTGTGTTGTATTGCATTCATTCATTGGTTGCATAACCATCAAGTACTGATCCCCAAAACGTTATAGATAAGCACTCATTCCCAGAGTGGTTTTGAAGAGAATTTTGGCATCATTTAATCACCTCTGTGGCATTAAACATGTAACAAGTCGACATGTCTCAGAAGAAGATATTTTGAAGAATGTTAATAGTTGCTGGTAGACCATGGACTTCCATGGTATTTTTTGGAAGTCATGGCTACTAGCAACATTTTGGTTACCAACATTATTCAAATTGTCTTGAAACAACTTGAGTAAAGGTGAGTAAATGATGACATTTTTGGTGAAGTATCGCTTTAAAGTAGCTCAGGGAAAAAAAACTTAACACATACTTCATACTTAACACATTTTTAATTTAGTGTACATGATCACTTTTTAAGCAATGGTTTATTTGTTAATGGCAAATATGAATGTTATGAAGCTATAAGAATACATTTTGTGTGCAAGGAAAGGAAAATAACTACCATCTGAATCAACAAAGCATGCCATTGGCTGAGAAATCTGACCCGCTTCAATCACTGATCGAGTTACAAAGACTACACGCTCAAGAGAAGCTCTGTTTGTGTGAACATGTGGCCCGTTTAGGACACTGAACGTTTTTAAGAGGAACTGTGTGGCCTGTTTCCTGTACTGCATTGACTTAAGTGTGCATTGTATTAAATTGCATTCATGCCTTGGTTGTGTAACTGTTATGTACTGATCCAAAAACAACAACAAAAAAATGTTAGAGATATGCACTCACTCCCTAGACTGATTTTAAAGAAGCAGGTCACCCAGAAACAAAAATGTGGCATAATTTACTCATCCTGTGTTGTACCAGGCATATAGAAATCTCTATCTTCAAAAGAAGACATTTTAAAGAATGTTGGTAACCAAACAATTATTGGTAGGCCATTGACTTCCAAAGTTGAAGGTGAGTATTTTCATCATGATTGTGTTTTAAGCAGCAGTTTATACATTAATGAAAACTCGTATCGATATTTACTTAAACTGTTTCTAACTCATCCAACTTTCTTCTCTGGAACATGTTAGGAATTATGTGTTGTTCACACCAAAGATGACAACTTTTAACTATAGATTTTGAATAATCATGTTGATTCAGTGAGAACATAAAACTCCACACCACTGCTAGAAGTCCTATAAATTGAAATTCTATGAGGGATTGTGCGAGTTAATTGTGTGCCTTTCCACTCCACCATAACTCTCAAATCTGATTCACAATAGAGCAAACAGCTATTTAAATGTAACTACTGGTCATTCTTCCTAAAATCTCCTTTTTAAATTAGAGTAAAGATGGGTTTGGGTTTGGAATGACATGACATATTTTTCATTTTTGGGTGTACTGTTTCTTTAAGAACTCAGATGTAGATTTTGAAATTTACATATTATGTCCCAATTTAAGCTAGTTTCTGACAACCATTTAAACTCATGAGGTAACAGCACACATCAGCAGAAGTGACTCAGCTACTGGTCACTTCCTCCACATCACCACTTTTTGTTCACACAAACATCTTTACTAGAGTTTTTTGTGTGACAGACTTAAAGTATATATTAGCTCTCTTGTTATTTTTTTTTTTTATTACTTACATAGAGATCAAAACTGTTACCTCGGCACGTCTTTCTTCCATCTTTCTAGCAGCTAACGGATGTGGTGGCGGGTGTGGCTGTTGTGTTTTATGGGTCGGTTGAGGTTGAGATGAACGTGGGGCTCGAAAACCAAACATTCTAAACACTGAACTGAACGCATTTAACAGAATTCTAGAACTTTTGGATGCGCTTAAAAAATGTTCCCAAAGTACAAACTGTTTAGATGCATGTATAAACTAGGCTAACGTTACTTGAGTATTTTCTCAAAAGCGTATTTATGTAAATTAGGCGCATTCCTCAGGCTGAAGCGTCCTATCTACCAAAACAATAATGCCAATGCAAACAAAACTAACCCAAAAGACAATTAGAAAACCAACGATACAGACATACCTTATACAGACTTCGTCGCTTTATTCCAGTTTTGATCACAAAGGAGAAGCGAGACCCTCTCCTCTCCAGTAACGCTGCCCAGATGTGCCCTTCCTTAGCAGGACTCAGTCCTCCACGCCCATTTCCTACCAAATTAGGTAACGTTACTGCCTTTCTCTTACCATTTGACCTCTCCATATAGTCTAAAATTAGATGTTGGAATTTAGTATTCCATTATGTCACTTTGTCTCAACCATTTTAATAAGAGGAATTTAAAAATTACAAGGATAAATGCTACTCTTACCATATATTATTTTGTATATACAATTTATATATGAACATTTCAAAATAAACAACATTGTTTATTTTAGTGGAACCGCTAAACTGTAACTGTAGCATTTTCAGTTCTCTGTGTGTGATGAATAGGTTCGAAACCCAGGCGCGACTGTTTTTGACCTCTGCTTATAATTTAAATTAAACATATTAAGGGGTATGGAAAAACAAAACAACAACAAACAAAGAAAAAAAACAACAACAATATGATACTGATTAAAACATTTTAATTGGACAATGGTATTAAAAGTAACCCAAACAGGGTAAAAACGGTATTAATTGTTTTCGTAGTCGTTAGTCTGTGATTTTACAGGGTTTTTTTTAAATCTAGATATCGCCTCTAATCTGACAAATCATGTCATAAACCAGAGACCATACGGATGTAGATTTAATCACGGTATCAGACACTCTATCTTTATGAATGCTCATGAAGCTCTGGTAAACACCGCTCCCTGGTGGTCTAGTGGTTAGGATTCGGCGCTCTCACCGCCGCGGCCCGGGTTCGATTCCCGGTCAGGGAACAAAGTTTTTTCATTTTTATTTTTTACCGTAAAAATACTATAACAATAAATTTATTTATATCTACTGAACCACGGGTTGCTGAATGCTTACATAAGAGTGACGTAGAATCATTATTTTGTTGTCATTTTTTAAATTGCGATAATTAAAAGCACACAACACAAATGGGCTACATATCACTGTAAAAAAACAAATCAAACAGGCAAATTAATTTAATTTCTATATTTTTTTTATTATGATTTCTGAAGGATGTGACACTGAAAACTGGAGTAAAAATGTTGAAAATACAACTTTGAACACACGAATAAGTTACATTTTAAAATATATTCAAATAGGGAAAAAAGTTATTTTAAATATAAAAATATTTCACAATATTACTGTTCTTGCTGTACTCTGGATCAAATAAATGCAGGCTTGGTGAGCAGAAGAGACTTCTTTAAAAACAAAATATCTTACAGTTCAAAAGCTGTTGATTGGTAGGCTATATAGATTACAGAAATGTGTTATATTATATATATATATAATTTTTGTCACCCTCACTTCTGAAAAGATGGCTACGCCCCTGCCACTATAAAACATCAGTAGCCTGTTTGTGTGACATCGGCTTCATGAACATTGTTAAACATTTACTTTGCATACAAAATAAAGTTACAAAAATAGGCTACTCTTCAAACAACAGTATTGTGTTAATTCATGAAATGTTTAATTGGTTAATTAAGTCAAGCATAACGAATTGAATAACAAGCATTTCTAAACAAACTTTCCACAAAGTCACTTTAATTTTTATTTATTTAAGAAGCGGTTAAGAATTTGAATTAATAAATAAATCCAAATCATTTGATGTATCAGCTGTACAGTTCATATTAGACACAAGTTCTTTCCAGGAAATGTTGCACATTGAAATCAATACAGTCTGTGCACGCGCGCCATGAACGTGTACGCAGTTTGCGTGCTGCTGAGTGATCGAGTTCAAGCCAAACAGTGACAACAGCGCCTACTAGGGGCACAGAATACGATGGTCACAGAATCTGGTGTAACTCCGGTCTCGTTCTGTCTTGAGCCACAGCGATTCATCATTCAACGCGTTTCCTTTTGTAATCAATAACGTGACTGAACCTGGAGAAATGATATAAAACTACCGTCAGCTGTGAATTTTATGAATTTTTATAAAGAATAAAAATGTTATTTGTTTTTAATAAATGTTTTTAATAAATGTTTTTTTTTTATATATATACTGGAAGTTTATAAATTACATGTAATATGTAATAAATAAATCTAACAAAAATTCTATTAAATATATTATGAAAAAAAAATATGAGATGTTGCATCAAAATAGTTTTTCTGTATCAGCTTGCTAAGTGACATTGCTGCAGCTTTCATTTTTAATTCACATATATATATATATATATATATATATATATATATATATATATATATATATATATATATATATATATATATATATATATTATCCATATTCTTTTGTTTTGTATTTTCATTTTAGTCATTTTGTTTCCTATTAGTCTGTTTTTATTTTTTTTTATTTTCTTGGTAGAATAATTCTGTTTTTGCTTTTATTATTTTAGTTTTAGTTTTAGTACTTAAACATAAATCATTTTACTTGTAGAGTCAGCATTATAAATTTTCGTTAACTTTAAGCTTTTATCTAATATTTAGATCTTATAAATGTTTTATTGTTTATTTTATCTATTTTTTATGTTTTATTATTTGTAATACTAAAACATAACATTTATTTAAGTGAACTGGCCAAGAAACATATATCATTCTAATTTTCTTTAAGTTTTCACCAAATATTTTATAAATTTTGAACTTAAAAAAAAAATCTGTTTTATTTCTATTCAATTCAATTATATATATATATATATATATATATATATATATATATATATATATATATATATATATATATATATATATATATATATATATATATATAATGTATTTTTAGTTTTAACTTTTGTGTTAATAACAAGACATGTTTTATCTGGTCATGCCCAGAGATCAGTGGAGTGCTCTCACAGACGAGCTCAAAGATACAGACACGTCTCACAGAATTCTTCAGACTCAAAACATGTTCTCATCGTCCTTCATCAAGGAGGAAGAGGAGCAGGAGACGCCCTGCCTCTCTCCAGCTGACCAATCACTGACTGAGACCCTTAGTCAAAGGGAAAGACTCGGCCAATCACAATCGAGCCTCCAGCGACATGTGATCAAAAACTTGGACCAGACCAGATGAACACCACTGAGGAGCTGATGAGGAAACTACAGCAGCTGAGAGTGTCCACACATTCCCCAAAAGCTAATAGAAATTAGAGAAAAAAAAATATAGATATAAAGTTTTTTGTTCTTTATTTTTTATTTTTTTTTACTTTTTTTTTTTTTGCATTTAATATTATTATTATTATTTTACAAAGCATGTCCATTCATACACACACACACACAAAACAGAATGCAATAAACTGTCAAAAAGATGTATTAAAAAAGTACAGCATTATTACATTTAAACACTATTTTTTTTTGTAAACACCTATTCTGAATTAATATAAAAAAAAAAAATAATAATAATAATAATAAACATCTCAGTGTTTCTTCTCACCTGTTCACTGATGCAGGTTTTTTATATTGTGCATATATTATTAAAAATGTTGCACAGCTTATAATTTAAGCTGGTTTAATATAAACATATAAATGTGATGTATGTGTATATAATAATAATAATCATAATAATCAAAGGTTTTTCTACAATTGATCTGTCGTTGCTGATTTTTTTTTTCCCCTTTCTGTTCTATTTTTGTGGAGAGATTCACCCTGACACACAGTAGGATACAGTAAATCTCAATGCGTTTCTTCTGACCTGATGTTCTAGGACATTGAAGCTGATCACTACAAACTCCTAAAGAAATTAAGAAAACCTCTTCCTGTGGATAAAATATCAAGAGATCTGGTCTACAAGCCTCTGAATGCAGTCACTGGGCCGCGGAGCCGGAGATGGTGAGGAAACCCCCTCAAAGACTTACGTTTAACACACTTCAGTATGTTTAAATATAAATTTACAGAGCAGAAAAAATTGTACGAAGTCTGCAGATCCCATGTTGTGTTTTATATTTCTGTGTTGTTCGTTAAAGGTAAAGAGGGCGTCTCAACAGAACCAGCTCAACCACAAATCAAGTCCAGTGGTTTCTGACGGTTTACACTGGACCTGAAAGAGGACTTTCATCTCCTAAACACACTCTATGATGTAGCCCCTTCCCAGCATGCCTTGCGCTTGGGAGTGCCATCCAGGCTAAATTATGTGTTGTGTGTCAATCAGAAATTCATGACATGGGATGGATGACCCTTCGGCCATCTCTGAGAAAGAAAGGAGGAAAAAGAAAGTAGTTATGCCTTTGAAAGCGAATTGTGTGTTTACGGATGGACGGCATCAACAAATGCAGGTTCTTTAGCACTGGGACCCCTGTGGAAATAAACACAGTGGGAGGAAGATATAAGGATTATGAATAATATTGTTCGTTCATTAATATCGTAGCTTGTATTTCATTTCGTAAAGAAAAATAAGGGAAGCAAAACTAAAAAAGGTGGAGGATTTATTTTGAAGATTTGTGCTCGGTTATGGAATTAATATTTGTTTGGTTTCTTTAACACAATCACACAGTTCACAACTGGACTCCTGTTAATATGTCATACAGAAACAAAAAAGGGGCGTGTCTATGAATTCTGACATCATGTCATGTGACCTGACATGTAAATTCTGTCAACTTTTGTAGCTTGCGTTTGCGGCAGGTTATTTTGTAGCTTAACGGTGCTTGAAACACAAATTAAGGGATTGGAAACTCTAATAATATGAAAAAACTACGCAACTTTGCGTTTGAAGCACAAGTGTTTTTATAAGTGTTTAACTCGGACTTCTAACCTGCCCAGGGAGGATTGTTACCTCACCTCCTTTTAATTGTTTTTTGTTTCTTATTTTATATTTTAATAATTTATTCATACTCATCAGCGTTTGATGATTTGTACGTTGCACAATGAAGAAACCCATACTCGTGCGAACTACTATACGCAAATGTTTGTTTTTTATATGTATTGTCATTCACTCCTGTAATATAGTTGACGACGGCCTGTTTTTAATATTAATATTCTGTAAAGCTCTAGTCATTTCTTTAATGAAGAGTTGCGTAAAAATTTTTCTCCCTCTTTTTTTTTTAAATGGTGAGATTGTTAGATGCACAGAAGGCAATTGAAAACTTGTGTTTAAAAAATGCTTCTTTTTTTTTGTAATTAAAAATGTTTTAAAAAATGTCAGTGCATTCAGAACCTGTCCTCTAGACTGATTTTCTTCTTATCTTCTATTAACTTTATCTCTGAAACAGAACGAAAAGCTGCTTTGGAATTGGATCTTGTCTTTGAAAACACATTGGAGCATGAAAATTTATATCCGTCAATATTGTGGTTAGCACTGATGATGTATAGCGTAATTATTATGTTTTTTTCAGAAGCATTTGGTTGAAACTTGAGCACAGGAAATAAGCTTTCACTGAATTTGCTTGATTTTCAAGTTATTTTTGGTGTACGGATTATACTATATTGTCCATTTTGGATGGTTTACACACTGTATGACCTTGATATAAACAATCAAGCAAAACAAAAAAATAAATAAAAAATTCTGATCTCAGATATCTCAAATGCATAAATAAACCCATTATACATACACTGCTCTATACATCTAATAATCCAACACATCTAAGCAAGTATAGCTGATGAAGTAAAAGTGAGACAGATAAATAATCCAAAAACAAGCTCATTCCTACATCCTTTTTTTCAAAGTAATCACAGTAAGTTAATGTGGTTCTCGTGACTCATTTAGTGTGTGTGTGTGTGTGCGCGCACTTTGTGAGGGGCCATGTGTTTTGGACCACTGGAGTGAAGACAATCTTGTAAAGTGGAGACATTTTGGCCAGTCCTCTCTTTCTGAGATCCCTTTAAAGGCGTGGCTGAGGGTCAGGACTTGGTTTTAGGGGTCTGGTTATAACCGGGTCAGATTTAGGGTAAGGGTTTGGGCGAGGCATGGGTTCTGATGGGTAGGTTTAGAGTAAAGAGCGAGAGATTGCATTGTGTCGGTGTATGTCCTCACATAAAGATAGCTATACAGAAGTGTGTGTGTGTGTGTGTGTGTGAGAGAGAGGGAGAGGGGGGGGGGGGGGGTAGATGTGTGTGTGTGTTTGAGAGAGAGAGAGAGAGAGAGTGTGTGTTTTTTGTGTGTGTGTGTGTGTGCGTGTATTTGTGTGAGAGTGAGAGAGAGAGGGAGAGAAAGATGTGTGTGTGTGTGTGTGTGAGAGAGAGAGAGAGAGAGAGAGAGAGAGATGTGTGTGTGTGTGTGTGTGAGAGAGAGAGAGAGAGAGAGAGAGATGGAGGGCGGAGCAGGATCGTGGGGGAGGTCGGGTGTATTCTGGGCGTGTATCAGCTCAGGTTTGAATGGAGACGGAAATATGTGAGTTTCTCTGAAGAAAAAAAGAAAAAAACACGGACTCGAAGTAAAGCCCGCAGGCCAGGGTACATTTCACATTCACAGACCCAGAGCGATTAAACTACAAGAAGAGGATTTATTCACCTGCAAACTGTGAGTTTACCAAGAAAAGAGGGGTTTCCCCTTCGTGTTTCTATCGCGTGGATGATTGTTCTGGTGAAGAGCTACAAAGAGGCGAGTGAAAGTAACGCTAGCTGCTGCGTGTATCATCTGCGGGATGCAGAGGGAAACATTATACTTCCGTTTTAACGCATTCTCTCATTAATATCTGACGTGAATGTGTTTCTACTGGGACTCTGTTATATTCAGGCTGGTGTTGCACGATTTAAAGTAAGACAGTTGGTCGTGAAAATATCGTGGACTTTGCAAGGAAATGCACGAGAAAGGAACCGCAAGGATCCGCTTTCATTGTTTTGTGTAAACTACGCTTTTGTGGGAGCGGGTTTGTTTCACAGCTTCTTCAGGACTCTTCTTTGTGTTCAGAGATCCTTAAATTCGGACGAGTAGAAGGAAAGATACGACCGATTATAGCCCAAAATGTTTTAGGTATTTCATCCATTTTTGGCAACCAAAATTAATAGTTTAAATTGTAATATTTTCTTCTTTTTATTTTGGGCGAGTCTCAGTACAGTGATACTTAGCTTATTGATTCATATAGTGAATCGATTCACTTTTGTTATCGCTTCGTCGGAGTCATCGTCCGAATTCACTCCCAGAAATCTGGCTTTTGACTTTATTTTTATTTTATTTTTTTTCTTCCTTCTTTTATTTTCTTATATTTGATCTTTTAAACTGTGTATTTTTAACACACACGAGTTACTGTTTATGATCGCATTTGGCTCGCAGTCGAGCGATTTACGAATATGAAGCGAATCGGTTCTTCTGAATGATCGGATTGAATTGGTTCAATAGAATGATTCTTTGGCCAGTCGGGCATCGCTAATGATAATTAATCACTTAGTGATGGTTATTAGTCATTTTAAGAAATATATACATTCACACAATCAATACACGTGACTTTTGAGAAGTATTTCGTTTGTTTTACATCGGAAAATAAACGAATTGCATTCATTTGCATGTGATTTTCACACGTTGATAGCATAATTGTAAAACAAACTAGTTTTTTTTCATTGCATGCACGTTTTAAAGGTGATTTGGTTGTTCGATCTCTGTATTGCGCTCTCTTAAAGCGTAGCGAGACCTCAGTAAATGCTTGTGCTAGTTAATATTTTGTTTTTTGTTGTAAACTTTTTTTTATTATTAAAAATTTACCTGCAGAACGTAGAAAAGATCGACACATTTGTTTCATTGTTTTGTTCTTTTACGTTGTATTTAGGTTACTGTGTCACGTCGAGTGTGGTCGCATGAAGGCCCGAAAGCCTCGGACTCTCATAGACAGTGACGGCGGGGGTGTAGCGCATGTTACGCGGCGTGATTGACACCGCCAATCCGAGGCTTTGAGGCCAGCGCGGTGCGATGAGCTCAGTTGTCTCCTGTGCCGTCTCCTAGGAGACTGTAACCTGAGCACGGCATTGAAACACTTAATAGACGCTCATTCATAAACAATTAGACATTCGCAGTATATTTTCTGTTCTTCATAAACGAAAGTACAGTGTTTGTGATTTGTAGGCTTCATTTGATGCCTGTAATGGACCTTCTGACACTTGTCTTGAACGTGTGTGTTTGTTCAACAAAGCTGTTGTTTAAATAGGTCACATGAGAGCAGGAATAATGGGTAACTGTATATGTGGACCTAATCCACACCTGGGACCCGGTGTGTTGTTGGTTCATAAATCACAGCTGCCAAACACAAACCACAGTGTCCTGTTGATCTGTTTAGATGCAGTCTTGTAGAATACGAACACTTAGTTTGGGATCAAGGACGTCTTGAGACCTTGAGCTATTTATCAAGATCTGTCTGCTGATATTAATGATGTCTCATGCAGTTGGGCTAAGATTTTATTAACTTTTGCAGGAGCAGAGATTCATAACGGATAAATATTGTGCATAATATTGTAGCAATGCCTGCTTTCTTTTCTAGAGCTGGAGCGTCCTCTTAGTTGTTGGTCATACACTGATTCATATGTTTGTCTGGGGTTGTTGTGCTCATCACACCTGTATCTGTAGTGTTTACGAGCGCTTCCCACATGAACACAAGAGTTGACAGCTGCGTCCCAGGTGTCTCGTTTAAAACAGCAGACACATTAGTCAGATTATACCTGTCTATTATCAGTCTACTGTATATGAAGCACAGATCACACAGAAGGATTGCTATTGAAATGACTGGATTTCACTTGCAAACAAATTCAAAGAACAACATTAAATGATCGACCTTTAATGATTGAATGAAGTCTTAAACGATGTGAACGATTCCCCTCACTCCACAAAACCCTTTAAATGGAACTTAATATAAATGAAAAACAGAACCAGAACTTAATACAGTGTCATTCCTTAAGCAGTGTTTATTATAAACGCCAAGTCTATTTAAATCTGGTGTAGACCGCATGACACGACTGTTATTCAGTTTGCAGCTCTGTTTGATTCTCAGTGTGTCTGAGCTCCGCAGGACGAGAGGAGACGGCCGTTCCTCCTCAGACTGATGGGGGACACATGTTCTGGATCTGTCCGGGACAAATGGTGTCCCATCAGCTCTGTAAACAACTCCTGACGGCCCACACACACACGTCTGTCTGTGTCCGTCTCACATGAGTCCTGTTAGCAGACAGAAATGTGAGTGTTAGGAGCTAAAATAGACGCTGGAGTGCTGGCTCTTATTTAGATAATCAGATTGAGCCGTTACTTCAGAAACAGGCAAAACAACTCGACTCGATGGTGAAGAAACCAATCCAAAACAGACAGTTTTGAGTTTATATGATCATATGTGGTGGATGTGTAAAGGTCAGGCGGCGACCCGTCACACATTCACTGCCATGGTAACAGCCCAGCTCAGTTGCCGTGGAGATGACAGGCGATGGCCGGGGAATGTGTGTGTGTGTGTGTGTGTGTAATGAGATGCTGAAGTCCTTGTGCAGGACTCTCGGCTCAGATTAGCTGCTGAAGTTTGTTTTGATGATCTTCGAGTGTCACAGAACTGCTTTAGTTCCTGTTTATCACTACAGCAGTCCAAGTTATTTCAAAACCAGTAGGAATGCCAATAATCTGTGTGTTTGTGTATTCCTGAGAGATGTTCAAACACAACGGCCATCATTCATTCATGTGAGCAGAACGAATTTCTGTGGAGAATCGTGATTTAATTGAATGAGAGAGTTTAGGTGAGAATGATTCGAACAGAACTTGGTGAACAGTGTTTCACAAATGAAGCTCGGTGTTTTTACACAGAGGTCAAGTGTTGGGGTTTAAAAGTGTGTGTGTGTGTGTGTGTGAATTAGAGATGCATTGTGTTGAAGAAAAACGTATTAACCTGCTGTTGAGCTGGTTGTAAAAAATACTGGTTAAACTGTTAATTTCTGCTTGAAATTTGGTGAATATTTTTCAGTTAGGGTCATGAATATTCATGCTAAGTTTCAACATATAGATGTGTTTTTTGGAAAGGCTGTATAAAAATTGGGGTTTTGTTGACCCACATTGGTTTGCATGCAATTTGACAAAAATCTGTGCTTTAAAACAGGTAAAGCAAACCGAAAACCTTCTGTGTAGCTTGACAAACGCTAAAATATATATAATACATGAGGACATGTTAGACACACAGTCTCCTCAAAACTGAGACTTGTGTTTGTGAGAAGTGAGAAATTAATTTTATGCTTTGTAAGAATTTGAGAAAAAGACTACAAAAGTTTAGAGGAAGTACAAATAGCAATGAATACAACAAATGATGTTAGAAACTGTTTACTAGTTATTTGAAGTTTAATTACAAATTAAATGAAAACCAGTTTTGAAAAAAAAAAAAATATGCACAAGTTGCACTTAGTTTCTGAACATAACTAAATCATGTGATATCCAATACGGAGATTATTTAAGTGTGTTTTAGATTATTTTTAAGTTTTTCTTCTTCGTTGCCTGCAGGTTACTAAACTTGAGTGGAGTTTTTGTAAGTTATCTGAAGTGTTGAGATTATTATTGCAAGCTGTTGTGATATGCATATTGCAATTTGTGATATTTTTATAATTTCTGTTATATCATATACCCCTAATGTAATACACTGTCCAGCATTCAGAGAAGTGATGCTAATGTCCTGAAAGTGTTAATGTCCTGTTGTTTGGGTCACAGGTCCGTCCGCTCCTCTCCGTCAGCCTCCAAGATAGATTCTCTCAGGAGTAAAGTGGAACTGCTGAAGCTGCCCTTGTCTCTGTCGTCCAAATCCATCTCGGAGCGTAAGACTCGGCTGGGCGGAGCCACAGAGCGCTCCAGGGGCGGAGCTGGGGCCCACAAACCCCGCCCACCGGCCCCAGACATGGACAACGAGTCGCAGTACTCGGGCTACTCCTACAAGTCTTCACATTCACGCAGCTCCCGCAAACACAGGTGCACACACATCACATTCACCTCCGATCGTGTCTGTTCACTGAGTCTCTGGAGATATGCTCACCTGAGGGACTCCTGGTGTGTTTCAGGGACCGCAGAGACCGGCATCGCTCCAAGAGCAGAGACAGCAGCAGCAGAGGAGACAAATCTGTGACCATCCAGGCCCCCGGAGAGCCCCTGCTGGACGCTGAGAGCACGCGCGGAGATGAGCGGGTCAGTGCACACTTACTGGACCAGTTCTGTTCAGAAATAATGAAGTATTAACTGTGTTACAGGAATCAGAAACTCTGGTGAGAATAATGCATATTACCAGAACAATCCTTCTACAGTGAACCATCACGACACATCAAAAAATAAGTTCGAAAATGTAGTTATTTGATAAGTTCATCTAAATATAAAATTAAATATGTGTATTTAGCAGACGCTTTTATCCAAAGCGACTTACATTGCATCCAGGCTATCAATTTTTATCTATCATGTGTTGCGGGGAATCGAACCTCCAACCTTGCGCTTGATATCGCAATGCTCTACCAATTGAGCTACAGGAACACTGTATCTGTTCTCCTTATATTTTTGCTTTATTTAACAGCACTTTGCTCAGTTTTTTGTCTTTTAATGGTGCTATGTTAACAAACTTTTTTTTTTATGTAACCCCCCCCCCCCCCTCCAAAATAGACTTAATTTCATTATTCTTTGGAATAAAATGACTTTTTCATTTTTATGTATTTACTTTTCTGTTTCTATTTAGTTTTAATACGGTTTTATTAATTTTGGTGCTTAAAAGTGTGATGTTACCTTGACTGAAAATGTATGTCTTTTTTTAATTCTAGCCCTATTTTAGAAATTTAGCAAAGGCAACATTTTTAATTATCTTTTAAATGGAAGGTTTCTATCTAATGTTTACATTTTTTTTTTTTTACGACCTCTAGTTGTATTTTCGGTATTTATATTTTAGCGTAAATTGTAGATATTTTCCTCCGTGCTATTGTAATTTTTCGTAGAATTATTTTAAATGTTTATTATTGTTGTAATTAGTGTGTGAAGTGATTTATTTAATATACACATTTATCTTTTTAGTAATTTTAATACTTCAGCTAGTTCCCGAAGCAACATTTCTCACATTTATAGACTCATACACCAGACGTCCCGCCCCTCTCATTGTCTCAGTCTCTGTCTCTGTGTCCCGTCAGGATGATAACTGGGGCGAGACCACGACGGTCGTCACCGGGACGTCGGAGCACAGCGTGTCTAACGAGGACCTGACACGGGCGTCTAAGGAGCTGGAGGACTCGTCTCCGCTGGAGTGCCGTCGGTTCGCGGGGCCGGTCCTGAGCGGTGTTCTGGGTGTGTTTGCGCTCCTGACGCCCCTGGCCTTCCTGCTGCTGCCCCAGCTGCTGTGGCGGGACGCTCTGGAGCCCTGCGGGACCCCGTGCGAGGGCCTGTACGTCTCGCTGGCCTTCAAGCTGCTGGTGCTGCTCATCTCGTCCTGGGCTCTGTTCCTGCGGCCGCCCCGCGCCACGCTCCCGCGCTTCTACGTCTTCCGCTGCCTGCTGATGGCGCTGGTCTTCCTCTTCGTGGCCTCGTACTGGCTCTTCTACGGCGTGCGGGTGCTGGAGCCCCGCGAGCGAGACTACAGGGGCATCGTGGGATACGCCGTGTCTCTGGTGGACGCGCTGCTGTTCATCCAGTATCTGGCGCTCGTGCTGCTGGAGGTCAGGCACCTCAGACCCGCCTTCTGCCTCAAAGTGGTGCGCACCACCGACGGAGCCAGCCGCTTCTACAACGTGGGCCACCTCAGGTCAGCACAGATCATTACTAACAAACAGAGTTCATTTAATCACCCTCAGAGCAACTGAGACGTAGATGACCTTCTTTTTCTTCAGTAGAACAGTGACGTTTTATTTCCTGAAATCCCAGCGTTTGTGATTTGATAATAGCACAAAGCTATACCTTGATTTCAGTTTTTTCAGTGAATCATGCAGCTCTGGAATAAATCAGTAACTAATGTGCTAGATGAAGTAATTTGAGTGTGTGTGTGTGTGTGATCTCAGTATCCAGCGGGCAGCGGTGTGGGTTCTGGATCACTACTACACTGATTTCCCGGTCTACAACCCTGCTTTACTCAACCTGCCCAAGTCCATCCTGTCCAAGAAGATGTCTGGCTTCAAGGTGTACACTCTGGGAGAAGGTACTGCAGATCTTTCCCCTTTCACAGCCAAGTCTCTGCTTCACAAAGTCAGCTGATGTTCTGACTGGTTCTGTCTCTCCAGAGAGCAGCACTAATAACTCGACGGGTCAGTCCCGGGCGATGATCGCCGCCGCCGCACGCAGACGGGACAACTCTCATAACGAGTATTACTACGAGGAGGCCGAGATGGACCGCAGGGTCCGGAAACGCAAGGCCAGGTCAGAGTCCTGATCAATCAGAAATATCTGGGGGAAAAAGTCAAAAATTACTGCTACAATCTAATAAATCAGAATCTAGATGGAAAGTGTCTCTGAAAATAATCAATGCAGAAAATCTTACATGCATTTTAGTTTTTTATTATTTGTTTTATCATGATCAATTGCTTTCAAAATGTTTTTTTAATGTGTGTACTGTGTATATTATGTGCGTTCACACACACACACGTATATATAAGACATTTTTTTTTTATATTAAATGTTTGACTATGAATATATACAAGTGTACATGTAAATATATATATAAAAAAGATAAATTAGGATATTAAGTAAGATCATGTTCATGAAGATATAAATATCAAAACTTAATATTTCATTAGTAATATGCATTGCTAAGAATTAATTTGGACAACTTTAAATATGATTTTCTCAATATTTAGATATTTTTGCTCCCTCAGATTCCAGATTTTCAAATCCTCAGACAAATATTGTCCTCCTTACAAACCATACATCAATTGAAAGCTTATTTATTCATCTTTCCGATGATGTATAAATCTCAGTTTCTATAACTCGCCCCTCGTGTGTGGTTTCGTGCTGCAGGGTCAGATGTGGTCAGATACAGCTGATGTCTCTGACTCTTCTGCTCAGGTTTATTGGTGTCAGATGATTTGCTCAGAGCTGTGTTTCCTCCTCCAGGCTGGTGGTGGCAGTAGAGGAGGCCTTCACGCACATCAAGAGGCTTCAGGAGGACGAGGCGGCGTCGTCACCCAAACACCCGCGTGAGGTGATGGACCCTCGAGAGGCGGCCCAGGCCATCTTCGCCCCCATGGCTCGAGCCATGCAGAAGTACCTGCGCACCACGCGCCAGCAACCGTACCACAGCATGGAGAGCATCATCACACACCTGCAGTTCTGCATCACGCACAACATGACACCCAAGGTCTGCTAACTCACCATCAGACACCTGATACACCTGCACGATACCAGCAGACTTACTGGGTGCTGTGTCCCACAATGCAATGTGCTCAGCATCATCTGACTCTTTATAATGTCACGAATGAACAATTAACCTTGCTTTCTTGACTGATGTGCTGCGGTTTTTGCACAAAATTGGATTTAAATAAGTAGACACCACCTGGAGAATTAAATCTGCATGTAGTGATGTCATGAGACTCAAATGTATTAGACTTAATTCAGAAATATTGTTAAATACTATTTGGCATGGCATAGGGAATTAGTTTTATTTGATTGACGTGTCTAAAATTGTTATTGACAGATTTTTTTTTTATATATATATATAAAAAAATATCAAAAGTAAAATTGTTAGCAATTAGTTAAAAAAAGTTAATTTTTTTATTTACTTTATCAATATGTTCCTTAAATTTCTCCATACAATCCTCCTTTTCATTAAAACACAAACCAATTTTAAATATTGTAATGACTTTATAATGCTAACAATTTAACTTAATACTATTAATGTGTTTTTAAATATATATTTTTTATAATTATTTTAAATCGCAAACAAACTTTTGGGACTTTCTTTCAAGTACATTTAATAATTTTCATGTCTTTATTATTAGACGATGTATAAAGTGCCATATTTAGCTTTTGCATGTTTTTAATCGTCTTTGTCCGTCATTCGTTTATTGTAAATAGTCCTGTGTTCTGAAACATTATTTCAAGAATTCTTAAAATGCAGTATTTCTTGCTAGTAAGCATGCATGTGACAAAAGGAACACAGACATGAGGACTGGTCCTAATGTGCTGAATCTCTCCGTCTGTGCTCAGGCGTTTCTGGAGCGTTACCTGGCCCCGGGCCCCACCATGCAGTACCAGCGAGAGAACGGCAGCAGGGGGCGCCAGTGGACTCTGGTGAGCGAGGAGCCCGTGACCTCAGCGCTGCGGCAGGGACTGGTGTTCTCCCTCCGCCGCCTCGACTTCGCTCTGGTGGTCACGGTGACGCCCCTCCCCTTCCTCACCCTGGGGGAGGAGTTTATCGACCCCAAGAGCCACAAGTTCGTGATGCGGCTCCAGTCAGAGACCTCAGTGTGAGAGAACCACAAGAGACTCCGTTACAAGGACACAACCACTCCTTTTTGTCTTTTAGATATCACTTTTATGACTGTATGTGTGTGTTTTTTACACTACATGAACTATTTTGATCTAGAGACTGTCTGGACTGACTAACTCTTCTGCATTTCAGCTGTGAATATAACACGTGGCTCGATCAAACACACTTTCACACACCAGTGCTGCACGATACGGATGATTTACCAGAAGTTCCAAGTGTCATGATAACACTACACACACATTCACACTTCAAAACCCGTGAAATATTCATTGAGAAGCGACTGTAGCCGAGCGTTCAAGTGCTTTAATTTGTATGATTGACGGTCAAAAAAAGCACACGAGAAGCATGTTTGTAACTCTGTATGTCGTGAATGTTTTTAAGACGTCGTATGTATCACGTTTGCAGTACTTTATTCTTCATTTTAATGAATCGAGGGGCCTTTTATATCATTCGTTTACTTTGTGT
Organism: Carassius gibelio; assembly: GCF_023724105.1. NCBI lineage: Eukaryota > Metazoa > Chordata > Actinopteri > Cypriniformes > Cyprinidae > Carassius > Carassius gibelio. The sequence continues at coordinate 3,263,714 of NC_068402.1, forward strand.
TTTAACACACCAGCAAAACCAATGACTAATGTTTTTATGTGTAGCGTTTGGTTTGTGCGTCTGTCATACGTGACCAATCAAATGTGATCTTTACATAAAATGCAAAAACATGAATGTGTGCCAAATGCGGTAACAGTGCCTCGGCGTACACACACACACACACACACACACACACACACACACACACACACAGATGTCAGTCTGATTTCTAGCTGGTTTAAGGACAGTGAATTAACTCGTTCTTCTCATGTCTCTAACCCAGCTCCCATCTTTGACTCATTGTAGTTTGCCCCCATCCTTCATCTTCTGTACATAACTCATTCTTCTTTTATACGCTCGTGTACGTCAGTGAGAGAGGGATTGGAAATGATGTAGGTAGTTATGAATTATCATTTTTAGGCCTAATGCATGTAGGCGATGCAGGTTTGTACTTTTATCATTTTTGTATGGATGTTAAGCTAATCTTTTAACTTTTTCCCTTTAAAAAAAAATGGTTTGTTGTAAAGAGATTTGTAGGTTTCTGGTTATTGTGCGGACATTTTTTGGCGATTCATAATTTTAGAACTAAACCTGTTGCAGCATTTTTATTTTACATTTTTTTTTAATAAATGATCAACTCTACTGTACAGAGTTTGTCTCCTCTTTATAGAAGTAGATCTGAAGATGAATGTCTGATAGCAGGATGATGTTTGGACGCCAACTTCAAATAAAAAGAGTTTTAAAATAGAAACAGTACATTTCCTTAACCAGTTGTTTTTTATTAGTGAAGGATTTTTAAAACAGTTTCTATCAAATTCAATATTTGAGAGCTTGGCATAACTTGTATATTCTTTATAAAAATGCATTAATGCATTAAAACAGAGACCGAACTCGGTAAACAAACTATTAACTATTAGCACAGAATATGAACATAGTTTGGTCTTTTTAAAAACACTGTTTAAATGCATTAAGTGTAGAATGTCCCGAATCGTCTCAAAATGTGTAGTGAAGAAGACAGCAATTTAATATATTAATTTAATATAAAGAGATGATACTTTATAAAGTTTATCTCAATATCTGACCGCAGTGACCGTGAGATTTTCTGATCTGGTTCGAGTTAGGAATGAGTCAAAATGTGATGGTTTTCTATTTTGGCCGACTCTGAAACCAGTTATCAGAAGTTATGCATGGCTCATTCAAGGATTTTTACCTTTATTTAATCGGGTTAATCGGTTGAGAGCAGGTTTTCATTTGCAACCGCGACCTGGACGAGATGAGACACAGGGTACATGAAGTTACACACGTCATACAGACATTAATAAATATAGAAGAGATTCAGATTCAGTTAAAAGTGATGGAAAGAAAAATGGAAAAACTTTTTAAAAATGTAAAATGGCAGTACAAAAAAAAAAAAAGCAGTAGGATAACAGTATAGTCCAACATGGGTAAATTGATAATGTGCAAATAAATGCAATGACAGCCATAAGGCTTTGTTGGCAGAGAGCATCAACATGTACAGTGGTCCGTCAGTAAATTTGAGATTAAAACTTTAAAAGTAATCGAAACAGATTCTAATTTGAGATACTTTTGTGAAGTTCTCCAATCATTTTCAGCAGAACATTGAAAAGAAGAGCGGCCAAAAGAGACGTGGGCTTCTGTAAGGTCTAGAGAGAGATATTTACTGGAACACACACTGAACACAGGCACTGATATGGTTAATAAAGTACTTCGGTAAGATGGTGTTCTGCCCAGTATGGACTTGTAAATGAACCGATACCAGTGATTTAGTAACGAAGGCCATCCATCTATGAGTAAAGAGTGCAGTGATGGGTGCTGTATGGGGCTTTAGTAATAAAGTGAATAGCACTGTGGGACACAACGACGGTTTCTTGAGGAAAGAATTAGAAGCAGTTCTGTAGACAACATCACTGAAGTCAAGCACTGGGATGATGGCCTGTTTTACAGGAAGAGTAAATGAAGCTTTAAAATGTGCATTTATTACATGGACTGAGGCAACCACTGAATGATTTATAAAAGTGTAACATAACACTGTTAAATTGATTGTTAGGTTATATGATGATCTCTATCAGATATTTCTGTGAGTTTGTCCCTCTGCAATCCCTCCTCCCTTCTTTGTCCTTTCCCTTTTCTCTCTTTCTTCCACAGATGTTTCCTATCATTGGGTGAGTGTTTTTATTTTCTCTCACTCCTGCTCTCCCTTTCTTCCCTCTGTTTCTCTCTATTCTCTCGTTCTGTTTCTCTTTATCTCAATGTATACGCACGCACAGATGATACAGAGTTGCATCTTTCTTCGAGTGTTCATGCGAGGTGGGAACTGGACTGGATCTAAACATGTAATGCTATGACATTACTGCAATATTTTAAGATTTTTGTCTAATTGCATCGTCTTGGTTTCATAAGAAGAAAGATTTAAGTAGAACGACTTTGATGATTTAAATAACGATTATTAAAAACATTCTATGTCTTTATGATAATGTGCACTTTATAACCAGCAGCACGTGTTAACCCTGTACTGGGCCTGTATATGTAAGTGATTAATTTTCCAAAACAACATGGAGTCCATCAGAGAAAGTGAAACTCTCAAAGACTTTTAGCTTTTACTTCTACTGGAAAGTATTAGTCAGTTTGGACAGGGTCCCAATGTGGGATGTCCCTAGAAGTTTACTTTGGAACATTTATTCATGGACTTTTCCAACGATATGGACTGTAACATCTTTAAACACAAACACAACTTACTACAGAAGTGTCCCATAACATACAACTGTAAAATATAATAATAATAATAATAATAATAATAATAGAGTTCTAACAGAGATACATACACAATGTGCAGAGCGAGGGTGGTGTTGTGTTAGTGACGTAGTTTGGCTGTAGTGACCACCACATCTGCTGAAAACACCCCAAGCGTCTTCTACCGCTCCTGTTCTTCAACTTCCCTCCACTCGTGAAATGTCAGCTATCACAAGAGAAGAACCACGTCAACTGACATCGACAAACCAACGAGCGATGAGTCTGTGTGGAGTTGTGCTGCTGTGTAGTGTGTGTATCCGTCAAGGTGAGTTTAGCAGAATTCACTCTTATCATGCAGAGCTCTTTGTTAATGTTACACAGTTTGTGATTATTGGACAATTCGTGAGAGAAAATTAATAAAAATTAACGGTCAGAGTGAGAAATGAATTAAAAACAATCTAAATTCTGCTTCGTTGGAAACAAGGTGTTTCCCTTTTTTTCAGCAAAATAACTAAACATTCCTCAGATGCAAGCTCGTTCACCGTAACACCGTATCACCGGATCTCTCTTATTTTCGCAGCGAGCAGCAGTGAAGAAGACATCACTGGTTACAGTGGCCAATCAGTCGTCCTGAAATCTGGAGCAGACAGATCATGGAACCTCAGCAGAGTCCAGTGGTCCATTTATCAGAACACCACATTCATTGCGGGTCTTAAGAATGGTGAAGTGGTTATTTACCAGTTTTGGAGACATCAGGGTCGACTTGAGATCAACATTGAAACTGGAGATTTAACAATCCGTAATGTGACCGTGGATGACAGCATGACATACAATGTGGCTTTGGTCAAATCAGATGGCGGGCGGAGCCAATCTAAAGTTCGTCTCACAGTTCGAGGTAAGCAGTCTCCAGTGTAGTCAACAATCTACTTCTGCTTGATGACTGTGGCTCCAGATTGAGTAACTGATATAATGTCCTCCAGAAAGTCTCAAGACACCAGACGCTGTTCACTATGTATTATGTATTAAAGGGGTTATTCAGTGTTTTTCCAAGGCCTGATTGTGTTTATGGGGTGCAGTCTAACGTGTCTTAATACTTTGTTAAAAAAACGCATTATTCTCTACATAATTTGACTATTTTGCACACAGCTCTGTGACTTCTCTAAGAAATGGGCTGATCATAGAGCATCACAGTCCCGCCCACAGCCCGAGAGAGCTTTGGAGCCAGAAGTAAATTTCCCATTCATTTCTCCCATTGACTTTTGGAAAAATCGAAAATAATTTTAGAGCATGTCTAACCAGCTACGGCTGAAGTCATAAGCATATAACACATCATTTCGAGTGAAGAAAATCCATAAAAAGTAAAAGGTACAAGACTGTGTACATATTTTCATTTAGAGCGAAGGAACTACTCATCCCATAAACCACCGCACCTCACTGAATTCGACTGAAGCCACAACCGCGAACCAGGCGGCAAGGAAGTCGACCGGAAGTTGAAGTCGGCTGGGTGCCGCCATCTTGTAGCAGAACTTCACTTGCGTTAGCATTCCCATTGACTCCCATTCATTTTGGCGTCACTTTGACAGCGAATAACTTTACATCTGAGGCGTTTAAAGACTCCATTTGTTCATTATTTATTTCTAAAGATACACGACAATGTATAAATGGCTCCATTACGTTCTATGTTACATTATGGCCCGTATAAACAGTTTTTGAAAAATAGACTAATGATTGCGTCATAACCACTCGACTCTCTGTCGCATTACCGTACAGACAGGAGGAGAAGCTCGCAGGCAATTAACTTAATATGGCGTACTGGCGTTACATTTTAAAATACTATACAAAATAATTAATCAGAATACTTACTCCTGCTCACTCACGACAAAGAACTCCCCGCTCAAGCTCGCCGTCTCTGCAAGATTAACGATGGCAGTTTGCATGCACGGACACGCTTCACTCAACTAACGTTACATGACCCTATCTAAAGTGGTTTTCTCACTTTTGAACACTTTTGTTTTCCTCCTTGAAAAAAGCCATCATGGCAGCCAAGGAGATCATGATTGCACTGATAAGTCTACCGTGCAAAAACGCAACACAGGTTTTTATTTTATTTTATTTTTTTATTAATGATCTTCACGGACCTTTGCGGGGTTTAACCAGACGGTTACATGAGTTCCACCAATCAGATGCATCACTGTGGGATTGTGGGATTGTTCAGGATTGTGGGTAATGAAGTACTTATCCAAGACATTGCGAATAGGCATTTATCTCAAAACAAGGTTAGTGCCCCATGAACCTTTGGCGTTTATATGAGCTACTACTATAGGTTAGTACAGCCGTAGCTGGTTTTAAGTCTACCATGTATGGTTATGTTTTTATGGCTTATACCCCAAATGTCAATGCAGAAATTGCATTGAATTTTTACTTCCGGCACCAGCTGTGGGCGGGACTGTGATGCTCTATTTCCTTTTTTTATGAAGCCACTCCCTCAGAAATAGGCGATGGGCTCTGATTGGTTGTCTAGCCCAGTGTGTTAAATGTCCCGCCCCTCACCTCAGCGTCATGTGCTCCGTTTGATTTGTAAACAACTGCATTGTTAATATCGCTTATCAGTTTACAGTAGGTCAAGGTTTCTTAAAGGGATACTTCACCCCAAAATAAAATTTTTGTCATTAATCACTTCCCTTGTGTCGTTCCAAACCCGTAAAAGCTTAGTTTGTCTTTGGAACACAATTTAAGATATTTTGGATGAAAACCGGGAGGCTTGTGACTGTCCCATATACCAAGTAACTTACACTGTCAAGGTCCATACAAGTATGAAACACATTGTCAGAAAACTCCATCTGCCATCAATGATTCAACTGTAACGTTACGAAGCAACAATAATATTTTTTGTAAGCGAAGAAAACTAAAATAACAACTTTATTCAACAACTGTGTCTCTCCATATCTGCGTAGTGCCATTTTGGTGAATCTGAGCTGTACGCAGACAGCTTACACCGCTTTTCTGTGTCAGCCTCGAACAGCAACACTGTTTTGGCCAACTACAGCTAAATACTTGTATAATGCCATCTAGTGGTTAAACAATGGCATTAAATATGAATATGTTTGATAGTCAATGCATCAATGTTTAGGGGTTAACTAAAATGAATAGGAAATATTTTGTCTAAATGAATATAAACTATTTAAAATTGTCATAATTTAAATGATTGACATCTGCGGATTTATCATAAACATTACTGGACGACACAGGATTAGTTTGTCATTATTTTCACTGATCCTCCGTATCAAATGTAGAAAATATTAAATACACTAATGACTGATCTCAAACGATCAGAATCTGTTTTGTGTTATTCTCTTTCTCTGTTGGACTATACATGTGTATTTGAGAGTAAGTTTATAATAAATCATGAGCTGGATTTAGTAAGTAGTTAATAGTGAATTAATGATAATATACCTGAAGTAAAGGTATAACACATTAACAAGACATGAGCTGCTATTAGTGTTTGAGTTATTAATAATGAAAAATGCACAGAGAGGCCATTACCATAATCAGTGTCACACAAACACAGGAACTCTGACTTTTTTTTCTGACTGAAAGAGCTCTGTCTTCTTTGCCAGATTCCCCCAGATCTTCACTGACTGTGACTCCAGACAGTCCTGTATTCACTGGAGAGACAGTCAATCTGACCTGTGTGATTGAGTCTCACAGTAACAGGAGATATGAGAGGTATAAAGACACAGACAGTGTAATGTCACAGACGTCTGATGGTTACACTGTAAACAGAGACACTCTCACTATCAGAGGAGTAACTACATCTGATCAGGGTCAGTACTGGTGTAGAGGACAGAGAGATCAGAGACCAAACTCATCACAGGACAGTAACCGAATACATCTGTCTGTTAATGGTGAGGAAATACTGTGATAAACTAACATTACCAGGCACTACATGATGAACAGATGCACAAAAGTAATTATCAGTTTGGTGGGGTTAAACACACCTGCTTTTAGGAAAACAGGGTTTAGGCCGGATACATAGACATAAACGCTATCTTTCTGATGAAGTGTTATATACAGCAGGGACATGAGTGTAAAGTCAGAAGTCCGGAAATAATGACTGATTGTATGTATCTTTGTAATATTATCACACAGTATGTGACTTACGATCAGATCTGAATGTGTCTCACAGCTTCATCTTCTCTTCTGGTCACTGCTGTGGTTGTGGGATCGATTGTTTTCTTGTTGATCTTCATCTCTCTGCTGCTGCTGTGGAGATACAAGAAGAACAAAGGTGTTCATGACATGATTAATACAAGTGAACAGAAACACATGAAAGATGCAGACAAATTGAGATGCCCTGCAATTCACTTTACGAGCCGTTTAACATCAAATCTGCGCTGGATATTAATATCCAAACTATAGTGAAAAAAAAAAAACACTACTAATTAGCAAAGACACTTCTCTTTTCAATACAAATAAGGCTTTATTAGATAAATCTAAGTCATATAAACTAATCTATCACATAAGCGCACACACACATTCACACAAGTTGCAGGAAGATAGAAAGTTATGAAAAGATGAGTTTAAGAGAATGAAAATGTGAAATCCAAAGTTTACAGTAATACGTGAAATTGCATAGACATGAACAACCATCAATCACTTAATTAACCTTCGCATTGAGTTCCTCAATGAGTTCAAGTTCAAGTCTGCTTTATTGTCAATTCTTCCACATGTACAGTACATACATACAGAGAATCGAAATTGCAATACTGTCAGACCCCTGGTGCACACAGATGACATTAACATTAAAGCCTAAACATCTAGATCAAATATAAAATGTCGATACAATTGTACAATAAGGGACTGCTAAAAAAGACATATAATAAAATTAAAAATAAAGTTAAATAAAGCAGCACAAGAAAGAGACTGGCCTGGAGACTCCACAGTCTCCTCCCTGATGGCAGCAGACTGAAGAAGCTTTGTGATGGGTGGGTGGGATCACCAGCGATGCAGAGGGCTTTGCGGGTGAGACGGGTTCCATAAATGTCCTGGAGGGAGGGGAGAGAGACACCAATGATCTTCTCAGCTGCTCTCACTATGCGTTGCAGAGTCTTTCGGCAGGACGCGTTGCAGGTGCCATACCACACAGTGATGCAGCCCATCAGGATGCTCTTGATGGTGCCTCTGTAGAAGGTGTACAAGATGGGGGGCGGGGCTCTGGCTCTTCTCAGTTTGCGGAGGAAGTAGAGACGCTGTTGTGATTTCTTGGCCAGTGCTGCTGTGTTTTCAGTCCAGGAGAGGTCCTCTGTGATGTGCACACCCAGGAACTTGGTGCTGCTCACTCTCTCCACAGTCGCACCGTTGATGGTCAGAGGAACATGCTGAGTGTGTGCTCTCCTGAAGTCAACAACTATCTCCTTCGTCTTCTCCACGTTCAGAGAGAGATTGTTGTCACTGCACCACCCAGCCAGGCGGCTCACCTCACTCCTGTAGTTTGCAGACTTGATGTGATGCATTTCTAGCTGTTCAGAGCACTTCATGAGGATCGGGGTAAGTGCAACAGGACGGTAGTCATTGAAGCAGGATGGTGATGGCTTCTTCGGGACTGGAATGATGGTGGTAGTTTTAAAACGTGGGAACAACAGCCTGACTAAGTGAGATGTTGAAAATGTCTGTGAAGATATCAGTGAGTTCTGCTGCACAGTCTCTCAGTACACGCCCAGAGATGTTGTCAGGACCCGAGGCTTTGCGTGCATTGATCCTGCTGAAGGATCTCCTCACGCTGTCTGGGGTCAGCATCATCATCTGGTCGCCGGGAGGAGATGGAGTCTTCTGTGTAGTGGTGCTGTTTTGTTGCTCAAAGCGAGCGAAGAAGGTGTTCAGCTCATTTAGCAGAGAGATGTTTTTGTCACAGTCTGTAGACCTCACCTGTCATCCATGGCTTCTGGTTGGCCCGGACAGTGATGGTTTTTGTGACCGTTACATCATCAATACACTTGTTTAGGCAGTGACAGTCTCTCAGTACTCCTGGAGGTCAGTGGCGTTATTGCATGTGGCAGCCTGCTTAAACAGGTTAAAATTTTATTAGATACGTGCATCTCCGGTGTAAAGGGGGTTCCCATTTGTTGTTGTTGAAAGGGGGTTTTCCCAATGTCGCTGATTGGTTGGAAGTTCTGTCGTCACTGAAGTGACGTCTTGGGAAGCCCGTGGTGGGGCGTCATCTGAAGATGCAGAGTTGTGTGGGGTGGCTGAAGTTGAACGGGAAGAAGAACAAAATTTAACTCAGAACACAAACTCTCAAATGGAAAAGAAAAGAAGTAAAGTTTGACGAGACTAGGTGGTGTTTCTTCTCATCTTGGCTAGTAGCAGCAGGCGTGCAGGCCGAAGCACGCTGGAACAGTGATGACTAAAAGCAAAGCTAGGAGCAAAAGCTAAAAGCAAACTAAAAACAGGCATGACTAATAGCAGAAGCAAAGCTAAAAGCAAAGCTACAATCTAAAAACTAAATGTTATGGTTTCCTGAGGATTTAAACTGGCCTGTTGGCCACACCTCAAATGTTGTCTTGACCAATCAGATATTGTTTTGGCTCGGGGGTATCATAAATCATATGTTATCTTATCAAGCACATGGTCCGATTTTTCCCGCTCTTGCAGGGTATAATTTTGGACATTATTCATATAACAAGAATATGATACATTTGACAAATAACTGATGGTCAGGACTGTTCCAAGCTAAAAGATTCAAACGCCTACATACTAAACATGAATATGAATCCTTAAGCTATCCAATAGTTATTAAAAGACAAACACAATAAGTGATTATAAACATGATAGTCAAACGTGTGGGTTACACACTTGTGTAGTACTCTCTTGGGTTTACATGTGATGTCCGGCGTTGCATCTCAATTACTTGCCCCAAATTTGACAATCTCTTCTCCGAATTGAAATTGTCAATAATTGTTCTAATGGTGTTAATTCTGAAAGCTGTTCTGTGAAAGAGTTGGTTGGTTAACTTGTTTCTGACTCTGTGGCAAGGAATGATATATGACTTCCTGTTGTCTTTCTGAGGAAATCGACTCGTGTTTCAACCTCAGTCCTGAAACGACTCTTTAATGTGTCTGGTTCGGGTCTGATACGCCACATAAACTTTTTTTAAGGTCATCTAGAGCCATTGTTCTGAACACTTTGATTGATCCTCTCTTCTGTATTACTATTAATACTGATTAAAACATTATTATTAATATTAATACAGATATTAATACTGCAGGACCCAGTGATCTGGTTTATGCAAAGATTGATTTACAGGACAAAAATAAGACCAAGGACAAAGGTAGACACACAACAAACTGCATTTGGACACAATGATTCATCACATTTAACTCTGAAAGAATAATTTTAAAGACTGATAGAAACAATTCACTTGTTTAGAAACACAAAAGCACACATCATTCACATCTGTCTGTTTCACTGGTTCTGCTTTCCTGAATTTAGATCAGAAATAAAACCGGTTTATAATCAGAGTCAGATAACCAACCTCTTTCATGACAGCTGCTGGACTTACTAATATTCTGATTACAGATCATGTGAAAATGTTTAAACTAATAATATAGCCTAAATATTTTACAGAACCTGCTAATAAAATAAAATAATTATGATTGATTATAATTATTTTATTGTTATTGATCATTTGTGTTCTTCAGGTGCTGATGCTGGTGATGAAACTTGTGCTCAACCTTTGAGGAAGAAGAATAAAACATGTTAGAATTCTCTTACAATCGCACAATAATTTTTACAATAACTGAAAATGTCCGTTTGCACTCGTTCATGCAGATCGTGGCATGCATTGATTCTCTTACATTATAAATCTGCTTTAAGTGATTGAGTTATTTGTGATGATCAGAGGTTCATTGTGATCTTAAATCTGTAAATCTTCAACAGAATGAGCTCATGATTCAGATCATAATGCATCATCTTGTATCTGTTTTATCTGTTAAAGGTCTCTGAGTGCAGTGAAGACAACAGACGGCTAAAAGAGATTCACAGCAGCAGACACAGTGACGCTTGCATTGCTTCAAAAATGAATCTGAGTGAACTGCTTACACACGTGCTTGATTCAGTTACTTTAGAGATACATATGCACTGTTATCTCTAAACATATTACGTAAGCTAAACAAATGGTTCTGTAGCATATTAATTAAGATCCAGCGCCAAATGCCAGCTCTCATCAGAAAATATCAGTTTTGTCTGGTAACTGTAACGCCACACACGCAGAGGAAGACCTCACCTGAATACTGACTGTTCATCGCTCCCTCTGCGTCTACAATCGTTTCATGTTTGGCACTATTTAACACTGTCTAAAACTGCCTGTTTTCATGTTCTTCTTGGATTGCCCCTTTAGATTTACTGCCTGATTGGACAGATGTTTGTGTTTAACCCCTTCACTTTCCTACTCATCTCTGCCTTTTGGATTCCCCTTGTGTATGTTGAAAGATCGGACTGCCATTACGGTACTGACTCTCTGCCTGGTTTGAACGACTCTTTCCCTAATAAACTTCTGCAAATGGATTCTAATACTGCCTCAGCCAGAGAACAACTCTTTAGTAGTCTAAAACCCAAAACCTGTTCACAGAAGTCTGGTCTGGTGCCCAAAATGCCCCAAACTGTATTAACAGTCTTCTATCAGAGAAGAAGCTGACTGAAGAAAAACCCAGAGAAGAGCAGAACAGCAGACGAAGTGATGATAAAGAAGCAGAGTTTATTGAAGAATCTTAGTTGTGTATGTTTTAATTCTCAGACTTCATCTGACCAGCACAAATTCAACAAGTTCTGTTACACCAAACTGATCCACAACAACATCCCACAAACCTTGAGTTTCCTTTCCCTCGGATCTCTGATTCATGAAGTGAATCATGACTTTGTGATCAGAGACACGACAAACAACAAGCGCTACTCTACACTGCTCAAAACTGAGAAATCCTTTAAATATGAAAACGTATTTACCGATTGTGAGTGAAAATTATTGGTCACAGGAAACAGTCCTCGTCCTCCGTAAAATGCGTTGCACACATCTGATTATTTGGATCACACAGAACCTGAACAAGCACGGCTCTTAGGTACGCTTTTTTGTTGGATGTTGTCTTCTCGTAGCTATGTGAAAAATATCTGTCTGTCTACACATAAAGGGTAAAACTTTAACAAGTAGTGATGGGGCTTTCAAAGCACTGCTTCGTGAAGCTTCAAACCTTTTGCAAATCATTTGTTTCAAAACAGTAGATTGCCGAATGTATTAAACTGCCAAAATCACATGATTTCAGTAAAATAAGCTTCATTACATCATAACTGTGTCTAAATATTTCGAAATTTCAATGGTTTTCCATCTCTGTGAAGCTAGTGTATTTTGAGTTCATTGAGATCGCTTCCCAGCGGCGAAACATTGAACCAGCGTCTATGGATTTTACCTGATCTTGGATCAGTTTCATCAATGTGCAGACATTTTTAACAAGAATAAAAGTATGAGAAGTAGTTAATATATCTTTCTGGCCTATATATACAAGCTCTCCATAAACAATACAAGCCCTGCAAATTAATAAAAAAATATTTTAAAAGCCATATATTATACAGAAACTTCATATTAAATGTTATTTTATCTCTTTTTATGGCATTTAATGTATGACACTTTTAATTATATGCTTTTGCATTGGGGTTTTAAAATCATTTTTTATGCATGTTTTAGCCTGAGTTTTTTTGTTGCATTTACACACTTTTGTCCAGCAGGCGTCACCAGCGTGTGATGTTTTTAACACTTAGAAACAGTGAATCATTGTGTGAGTCAATTGGTTCACTTGATTCAAACTTAGAAAAGGTTAATTTCTCCCATCACCATGAATCCTGATTCATATTTGAAAATATTTATTTATGTAGGCTACCCCTAGTTTTGATGGCATGGCAAGAACTCTTTCTCTTCTCTAAAGCAGTGCACCATGGTCTCGCCCCTTTTTTTGCATGTTCCTGGGGGGTTTATGTAAATTTTAGGGTGTGTGATGTCACCAACCTGGGAAGAAGCTCGTTGTAGTCCCTACCAGCAACATTACACACTAACTAAAGTTAAAAAAGTGAAATCCCGATCAACCACCCCTTTCAAATTAGTCTCTTTGTTTACTTTCATCATATATTTTTATGGCAACAATCAGACTGGATTATGATTCTGGGCTATTGTTGCTGCAAAGTTTTGTATATGAAATATGGTGCTGTGCAATAATGAACGCAATAATACTTACAGAATGTAAGTAAAATGTAACTAAAATTATAGAAAAGCTGTTGCAATTGTCTGATAGTATTGCAAAAAAACATGTTTTAATAAACTAAAAAAATAGAAGCAAAATATGTAGATATTGCCATAATTTAATAGCAAATACATTAGATTACTTGTTCATTATCTCAGTCATTGTGTAAAAGTAGATCAGTTTTCATTAACCGGGCCGCTGCTATTGTTGATGTGAGGATAACTCAAATAAGAGCAGGACTTACATGAACAGACCTACATTATTCACCTCATGGTTTTACTTTATTCACTCTGTCTGTAATGTGTGCAGCTCTGACTGTGAACAACAAAATAATGCAGTGTGAGAACAATTACTGGAGACATTCTCTGTGAAACAGTCTTTTCAAGAACAAAAACAGATTTAACAACTTGTGTACCAGAGGCCTGTGAGTAGGTACTGTGCAGGTAAACCTCACTCCCCTGATCTCAAGAGATGCACTAGAGACCGGGTTCGAGGCCCACTCGGAGCATGTGCAAGGTGTGGTGGTGAGGAACCAAGAGAGGGGTTACACATGCACTGAAAGAGCAGCTAAATATCTTAGAATGCATCTCTTTTTCTTCCTGTTTTGTGTCTCTGTGTAGAGTTGTGTCTCCTCCCTCATCTCTTCTTGAACTGTGAAATGCGGGAAGTGTCTGATTTAGAGACGCATCTCTGTTAAAACAGTCTGTTAATGTGTCAGTATGGGCTCCAGTGCACTGCCTCTCATGATCTGTGAGTATTTCACTATATTCTACTCTAGTTTTTCTGTTATTAACATTATTCAGATGAAGACAAATGAATGATTGTGTTTAAGAGGCTCTATGAATCTAGCTGTTTATCATATTCTTTATTGTTCAGATTAATGTGATGAAATGTTACAGTATTGTTCTAAATAATAGCAGTACAATGTGACTAACCAGAATAATCAAGGTTTTTAGTATATTTTTTATTGCTACGTGGCAAACAAGTTACCAGTAGGTTCAGTAGATTGTCAGAAAACAAACAAGACCCAGCATTCATGATATGCACGCTCTTAAGGCTGTGCAATTGGGCAATTAGTTGAATTAGTTGAAAGGGGTGTGTTCAAAAAAATAGCAGTGTCTACCTTTGACTGTACAAACTCAAAACTATTTTGTACAAACATTTTTTTTTTTCTGGGATTTAGCAATCCTGTGAATCACTAAACTAATATTTAGTTGTATGACCACAGTTTTTTAAAACTGCTTGACATCTGAGTGGCATGGAGTCAACCAACTTGTGGCACCTCTCAGCTGTTATTCCACTCCATGATTCTTTAACAACATTCCACAATTCATTCACATTTCTTGGTTTTGCTTCAGAAACAGCATTTTTGATATCACCCCACAAGTTCTCAATTGGATTAAGGTCTGGAGATTGGGCTGGCCACTCCATAACATTAATTTTGTTGGTTTGGAACCAAGACTTTGCCCGTTTACTAGTGTGTTTTGGGTCATTGTCTTGTTGAAACAACCATTTCAAGGGCATGTCCTCTTCAGCATAGGGCAACATGACCTCTTCAAGTATTTTAACATATGCAAACTGATCCATGATCCCTGGTATGCGATAAATAGGCCCAACACCATAGTAGGAGAAACATGCCCATATCATGATGCTTGCACCTCCATGCTTCACTGTCTTCACTGTGTACTGTGGCTTGAATTCAGAGTTTGGGGGTCGTCTCACAAACTGCCTGTGGCCCTTGGACCCAAAAAGAACAATTTTACTCTCATCAGTCCACAAAATGTTCCTCCATTTCTCTTTAGGCCAGTTGATGTGTTCTTTGGCAAATTGTAACCTCTTCTGCACATGCCTTTTTTTTAACAGAGGGACTTTGCGGGGGATTCTTGAAAATAGATTAGCTTCACACAGACGTCTTCTAACTGTCACAGTACTTACAGGTAACTCCAGACTGTCTTTGATCATCCTGGAGGTGATCATTGGCTGAGCCTTTGCCATTCTGGTTATTCTTCTATCCATTTTGATGGTTGTCTTCCGTTTTCTTCCACGTCTCTCTGGTTTTGCTCTCCATTTTAAGGCATTGGAGATCATTTTAGCTGAACAGCCTATCATTTTTTGCACCTCTTTATAGGTTTTCCCCTCTCTAATCAACTTTTTAATCAAAGTACGCTGTTCTTCTGAACAATGTCTTGAACGACCCATTTTCCTCAGCTTTCAAATGCATGTTCAACAAGTGTTGGCTTCATCCTTAAATAGGGGCCACCTGATTCACACCTGTTTCTTCACAAAATTGATGACCTCAGTGATTGAATGCCACACTGCTATTTTTTTGAACACACCGCTTTCAACTAATTGCCCAATTGCACAGCCTTAAGAGCGTGCATATCATGAATGCTGGGTCTCATTTGTTTTCTGAGAATCTACTGAACCTACTGGTAACTTGTTTGCCACGTAGCAATAAAAAAATATACGAAAAACCTTGATTATTCTGGTTAGTCACATTGTACTGCTATTATTTTGAACAATACTGTATGTGTGGATTTACATTACATTAAGATTTAATGATTTAGCAGACGTTTTTATACCAGAGGCCTGTGAGTAGGTACTGTGCAGGTAAACCTCACTCCCCTGATCTCAAGAGATGCACTAGAGACCGGGTTCGAGGCCCACTCGGAGCATGTGCAAGGTGTGGTGGTGAGGAACCAAGAGAGGGGTTACACATGCACTGAAAGAGCAGCTAAATATCTTAGAATGCATCTCTTTTTCTTCCTGTTTTGTGTCTCTGTGTAGAGTTGTGTCTCCTCCCTCATCTCTTCTTGAACTGTGAAATGCGGGAAGTGTCTGATTTAGAGACGCATCTCTGTTAAAACAGTCTGTTAATGTGTCAGTATGGGCTCCAGTGCACTGCCTCTCATGATCTGTGAGTATTTCACTATATTCTACTCTAGTTTTTCTGTTATTAACATTATTCAGATGAAGACAAATGAATGATTGTGTTTAAGAGGCTCTATGAATCTAGCTGTTTATCATATTCTTTATTGTTCAGATTAATGTGATGAAATGTTACAGTATTGTTCTAAATAATAGCAGTACAATGTGACTAACCAGAATAATCAAGGTTTTTAGTATATTTTTTATTGCTACGTGGCAAACAAGTTACCAGTAGGTTCAGTAGATTGTCAGAAAACAAACAAGACCCAGCATTCATGATATGCACGCTCTTAAGGCTGTGCAATTGGGCAATTAGTTGAAAGGGGTGTGTTCAAAAAAATAGCAGTGTCTACCTTTGACTGTACAAACTCAAAACTATTTTGTACAAACATTTTTTTTTTTCTGGGATTTAGCAATCCTGTGAATCACTAAACTAATATTTAGTTGTATGACCACAGTTTTTTAAAACTGCTTGACATCTGAGTGGCATGGAGTCAACCAACTTGTGGCACCTCTCAGCTGTTATTCCACTCCATGATTCTTTAACAACATTCCACAATTCATTCACATTTCTTGGTTTTGCTTCAGAAACAGCATTTTTGATATCACCCCACAAGTTCTCAATTGGATTAAGGTCTGGAGATTGGGCTGGCCACTCCATAACATTAATTTTGTTGGTTTGGAACCAAGACTTTGCCCGTTTACTAGTGTGTTTTGGGTCATTGTCTTGTTGAAACAACCATTTCAAGGGCATGTCCTCTTCAGCATAGGGCAACATGACCTCTTCAAGTATTTTAACATATGCAAACTGATCCATGATCCCTGGTATGCGATAAATAGGCCCAACACCATAGTAGGAGAAACATGCCCATATCATGATGCTTGCACCTCCATGCTTCACTGTCTTCACTGTGTACTGTGGCTTGAATTCAGAGTTTGGGGGTCGTCTCACAAACTGCCTGTGGCCCTTGGACCCAAAAAGAACAATTTTACTCTCATCAGTCCACAAAATGTTCCTCCATTTCTCTTTAGGCCAGTTGATGTGTTCTTTGGCAAATTGTAACCTCTTCTGCACATGCCTTTTTTTTAACAGAGGGACTTTGCGGGGGATTCTTGAAAATAGATTAGCTTCACACAGACGTCTTCTAACTGTCACAGTACTTACAGGTAACTCCAGACTGTCTTTGATCATCCTGGAGGTGATCATTGGCTGAGCCTTTGCCATTCTGGTTATTCTTCTATCCATTTTGATGGTTGTCTTCCGTTTTCTTCCACGTCTCTCTGGTTTTGCTCTCCATTTTAAGGCATTGGAGATCATTTTAGCTGAACAGCCTATCATTTTTTGCACCTCTTTATAGGTTTTCCCCTCTCTAATCAACTTTTTAATCAAAGTACGCTGTTCTTCTGAACAATGTCTTGAACGACCCATTTTCCTCAGCTTTCAAATGCATGTTCAACAAGTGTTGGCTTCATCCTTAAATAGGGGCCACCTGATTCACACCTGTTTCTTCACAAAATTGATGACCTCAGTGATTGAATGCCACACTGCTATTTTTTTGAACACACCGCTTTCAACTAATTGCCCAATTGCACAGCCTTAAGAGCGTGCATATCATGAATGCTGGGTCTCATTTGTTTTCTGAGAATCTACTGAACCTACTGGTAACTTGTTTGCCACGTAGCAATAAAAAAATATACGAAAAACCTTGATTATTCTGGTTAGTCACATTGTACTGCTATTATTTTGAACAATACTGTATGTGTGGATTTACATTACATTAAGATTTAATGATTTAGCAGACGTTTTTATCCAAAGCGACTTACAAATGAGAACGATAGAAGGAGTCAGGTCAACAAGAGAACAACAACAGTATACAAGTGCCATGACAAGTCTCAGTTTGTCTAGTACAGAACGCATAGCCAGTTTTTTTTTCTTTCTTTCTTTTTTTCATGAATATGATAGAAAAGAAAACAAAAGATAAGGTAAGTGCTAGTATTAGTTGGTTCAGTGCTGGCGAAAAAGATGAGTCTTTAGATGTTTTTTTGAAAATGAGTAAATATTCTTCGAATTGAGATTGGGCACAGCTGGACACAGTCCAGGAAAAGGTCTGTGAGAGTGATTTTGAACTTCTTTGGGATGGCACCACAAGGCGTCGTTCACTTGCAGAGTGCAAACTTCTGGAGGGCACATAAGATTTAACCAGTGAGTTTAGGTATGTTGGTGCCGTGCCAGTGGTCGTCTTGTAGGCAAGCATCAGTACCTTGAATTTGATGCGAGCGGATACTGGCAGCAAATGTAACCTGATGAGGAGAGGAGTAACATGAGCTTTTTTTGGCTCATTGAAGACAACCCTTTCTGCTGCATTCTGGATCAGTTGAAGAGGCTTGACAGTACATGCAGGAAGAGCCAGCAGAGCATTACAATAGTCCAGTCTGGAGAGAACAAGAGCTTGGACAAGAAGTTGGGTTGCTTGCTCTGACAGGAAGGGTCTAATCTTCCTAATGTTGTTTAAGGCAAACCTGCAGGACCGGGTCGTTGTAGCAATGTGGTCAGTGAAGCTTAACTGATGATCCATCACAACTCCTAGGTTTCTGGCTGTCCTCGAGGGAGTAATGGTTGACGAACCCAGCTGTATAGAGAAGTTGTAATGAAACAATGGGTTAGCTGGAATCACCAGTAGTTCAGTCTTTGTAAGGTTAAGCTGAAGGTGATGGTCATTCATCCAGCTAGAAATGTCACTCAGACAGGCTGAAATGCAAGCAGCTACCGTCGGGTCATCAGGCTGGAATGAGAAGTAGAGTTGGGTGTCATTAGCGTAGCAGTGATAAGAAAAGCCATGCTTCTGAATGACAGATCCTAAAGATGTCATGTAGATGGAGAAGAGAAGTGGTCCAAGTACTGAGCCTTGAGGAACCCCAGTAGCAAGGTGGTGTGACTTTGAAACATCACCCCTCCAAGACACACTGAAGGATCTGTCAGAGAGGTAGGACTTAACCCACAGGAGAGCAGTTCCAGAGATGCCCATCTTTCTGAGGGTGGACAGGAGAATCTGGTGATTAATGGTGTCAAATGCAGCAGACAGGTCCAGTAAGATGAGTACCGAGGATTTTGAAGCTGCTCTTGCTAGTCGCAGGGCTTCAGTAAACGAGGGCAGAGCAGTCTCAGTTGAGTGGCCTCTTTTGAAGCCAGATTGGTTGCTGTCCAGGGGGTTATTCTGTAGAGAGCTGGTTGAACACAACTCGTGCAAGTGTCTTTGCAAAATATTAAAGAAGGGATACCAGTCTGTAGTTTACTAGAAGTGGATCAGATACAGAGTTTCAGAGAACATGTATTTATCTGAGCTGCTTGTGAAAGATCGAGGCTCTGTGGACATGTCTTGCTGTTTATGATGTGATACATTTTCTTCTTTTTTTCTGCAGTTCAGTTCAATCAGATGTATTTGTATTAATATGAGTTTGGTGTCGTATGGTATTGTATCTTTAAATAATTTCTCCATTAGAGATTCTAGAGAGTTTGAGAAGAGCAGTGAAACTCACAAGTTTCTCGATAACTTTTCTTTTCTTTCTGCCCTTCTTATTGAAAATGAATTATCCACATAGTGGTCAAAAACAAAAAAACAAAAAACAAATGTCAGCCTGTTTTTTTGACTGAACTACTGCAATTTTTGCACAAAATTGGATTAAAATAACTAGACACCACCTGGAGAATTAAATCTGCATGTAGTGATGTCATTAGACTCAAATGTATTAGACTTAATTCAGAAATATTGTTCAATACTATTTGGCATGGCATAGGAAATTTGTTTTATTTAATAGACATTTGTTTTTGAAAAAGATTTAGTTTATTTTTTATTTAAAAAGAAGAAGATGTTAAAATTGTTAAAATAATCATTTTTAATGTTCCTAAGTTAATATTTAGATTTATTATTTAATATTAATATGATCCTTAAATATTTACATACAATCCTGCTTTTCATTAAAACACAAACAAACTTAATAGAATATATATATATATATATATATGTTTGTGCATGACCCAGTAAGGTTTTGTGGTAGATTAATGAATAATATATTAATGCATAAAGTTTAAGGAAAGTTATTTTTTTCATTGGTATTGATTTTTTTTATTAACCTTGTAACATATTAATTAATTTATTATACAAACAAATTAACTTAATACTATTAATGTATTTTTAAATATTATTATAATTTTTTATAACCATCTTTTCATTAAATCACAAACAAATATTTGGGACTTTCTTTCAAATATATTTAATCATTTTCATGTCTATATGATTAGACGATGAATAATGTGCCTTAATACTTTTGTAATTTCTGTATGTATGTTAAAGTATTTACGGCTCAATATTTAGCTTTTGCATGTTTTTAATAATCTTTGTCCAACATTACTTTATTGTAAATGGTCCTGGGTCCTGAAACATTATGTCACGAATTCTTAAAATGCAGTATTTCTTGCTAGTAAGCATGCATGTGACAAAAGGAACAGAGACATGAGGACTGGTCCTAATGTGCTGAATCTCTCCGTCTGTGCTCAGGCGTTTCTGGAGCGTTACCTGGCCCCGGGCCCCACCATGCAGTACCAGCGAGAGAACGGCAGCAGGGGGCGCCAGTGGACTCTGGTGAGCGAGGAGCCCGTGACCTCAGCGCTGCGGCAGGGACTGGTGTTCTCCCTCCGCCGCCTCGACTTCGCTCTGGTGGTCACGGTGACGCCCCTCCCCTTCCTCACCCTGGGGGAGGAGTTTATCGACCCCAAGAGCCACAAGTTCGTGATGCGGCTCCAGTCAGAGACCTCAGTGTGAGAGAACCACAAGAGACTCCGTTACAAGGACACAACCACTCCTTTTTGTCTTTTAGATATCACTTTTATGACTGTATGTGTGTGTTTTTTACACTACATGAACTATTTTGATCTAGAGACTGTCTGGACTGACTAACTCTTCTGCATTTCAGCTGTGAATATAACACGTGGCTCGATCAAACACACTTTCACACACCAGTGCTGCACGATAAGGATGATTTACCAGAAGTTCCAGGTGTCATGATAACACTACACACACATTCACACTTCAAAACCCGTGAAATATTCAATGAGAAGCGACTGTAGCCGAGCGTTCAAGTGCTTTAATTTGTATGATTGTAGGTCAAAAAAAAGCACACGAGAAGCATGTTTGTAACTCTGTATGTCGTGAATGTTTTTAAGACGTCGTATGTATCACGTTTGCAGTACTTTATTCTTCATTTTAATGAATCAAGGGGCCTTTTATTTAATTCGTTTACATTGTGTTTTATACAGAAGTTCCTTGGCCATGCATTATAATTTTTTTCCTTCTTGTTTTCTCATTATAACGACTTAATTTTCTCGTTATCTCAACATAACAAAAGTCATTTTCTCGTTATAATGACTTAATTTTCTCGTTATCTCAACATAAGAAAGTCATTTTCTCAATATAGCGACTTGATTTTCTCGTTATCTCAACATAATGAAAGTTTGTTTTCTCGTTATAACAACTTAATTGTCTCTTTATCTCGACATAACAAAAGTCGTTTTCTCGTTATAACGACTTAATTTTCTCTAAGAAGTTACATTTTTTATAAATGATCAACTCTACTGTGACAGAGTTTGGCTCCTCTTTATAGAAGTAGATATAAAGTTGAA
The DNA here is from genome assembly GCF_023724105.1 of Carassius gibelio. NCBI lineage: Eukaryota > Metazoa > Chordata > Actinopteri > Cypriniformes > Cyprinidae > Carassius > Carassius gibelio. The sequence continues at coordinate 3,285,329 of NC_068402.1, forward strand.
TGTCTGATAGCAGGATGTTGTAGGTGGAAGTGGGCATGCAGTGGTTCTAAACTTATTTTTGGATGCCAAGTTTCAAAGGCCAACTTCAAATAAAAACAGCTTTAAAATAGAAACAGTACATTTCCTTAACCAGTTGTTTTTTATTAGTGAAGGATTTTTAAAATGCTTTAAATATCATTGTCTATCCAATTACATTTTTGAGAGCTTGGCATAATTTGTATATTCTTTATAAAAATGTCCAGTGTGATTTAAGATTATGGAAAAAAGTTTTTCAGCTTGAATTCAAATGAGAAATATATATTTTTTTTAAGCTTATTTTAACCCTCTGAGTGGTGGAACTACATTGTCACTTTTTTAGGCCAATCATCTTCTAGCCCTAAGTTTGTGGGTTCGAGTCTCGGGCTTGCAATGCCATGACTGATGTGTCCTTCAGCAAGGCACCAAACCCCCAACTGCAACTGCCACAACATAAATGGCTGCCAGTGCTCTGGTTGTGTGTTCACGGTGTGTGTGTTCAGTGCTGTGTGTGTGAACTTTGGATGGGTTAAATGCAGAGCACGAATTCTGAGTATGAGTCACCATACTTGGTTGTATGTCCTTTCACTTTCACTTAAAATAACTACACCATGGTTGTTTGCCTTCAACGTTTTTGAAACATACTTTAAGAAACATGTTCAGCATTACATGAACCATTTAATATAAACTGAAATGAATAAAAAACTAGAGCCACACTGAAATGAGGCATTAATAATAAATAGTAAGTGGTGAGTAAATAACATAATCATAACTAAAGCACATATGAAAGCACGTATTTCTGTACATTTCAAAATAAGCTATAATCCAGTTTTTCCTCAATTGATTTGACACATTTCTCCAAACCTGGGTCACTGTTCTTAAAAACACAGTCAGCTGAACACTTTGTAATTGTCCTAAATAGATTGCATGCAAATTGCCATGGTATAAGGGGGATAATGCATGACTAGCTGTGCATTAAATGATTTTAATGCACAATGTGGAGGCCAAGAATCACCTGGCATGGAGTGCATTAGAATCATTTCATGCACTGCTAGCCATGCATTATCCTGCTTATTCCATGGTCATTTGCCAGCATTGATAATTAAAGCTGTTGATGTTTTTATCATGGAGATAAAAGCACCTTCAGTTAAAACTGTAACAATAGGATATTGGCAAAACAGATCTGGTAAAGGCTCAAGTGTGTAGCTATTTGTGTTTGCGCTCTGGAAATCAACAAAATATTCTATTTACAGTGTGTTTGCGTAGCGCTGAGCAATGTAGCCAATCACAGATATATGTTGATTTCTTGAACACCTGTGATTGGCCATTGCCTTCACTCACCTCTAAACACCGGGGATTTTTTTCCTGCATGCTTGCGTTTCGATCCTCTCACTTGTTTTTTTTCCATCCAAAGATGTGAATTCAACTTATGTCCAAAACTGGAATATCGCATCAAAACATTCACTAATAAAGCAAGCTTTCCATCCAACGAATCAAAGAGACCAAATTGTATTTCCTGATAAACATGCACTTTAAGGGGCAACTGTGCCTAATGGTTAGAGAGTTGGACTTGTAACCTGAAGGTTGCAGGTTTGAGTTTCGGTGTTGGCAGGAGTTGTAGGAGGGGGGAGTGAATGAACAGCACTCTCTTCCACCCTCAATACCCATGGTCGAAGTGCCCTGGAGCAAGGCACTGAACCCCCAGTTACTCCCCGGGCTCTGGACATATAGCTGCCCACTGCTCTGGGTGTGTGTTCACAATGTGTTCATTTCTCAGTGCTGTGTGGTTTCCCTTTGGATGGGTTAAATGCAGAGCACAGATTCCGATTATGGGCTACTATACTTGGCAAATGTAACGACTTTTACTTTTTTTGTTTAAAGGGGGGGGTGAAATGCTATTTCATGCATACTGAGTTTTTTACACTGTTAAAGAGTTGGATTCCCATGATAAACATGGACAAAGTTTCAAAAATTTAGTTGTATGTTTGAAGGAGTATTTTTGTTCCCAAAATACTCCTTCCGGTTTGTCACAAGTTTCGGAACGTTTTTTTCGAGTATGGCTCTGTGTGACGTTAGATGGAGCAGAATTTCCTTATATGGGTCCTGAGGCACTTCTGCCGGAAGAGCGCGCGCTCCCGTATAGCAGAGCACTGAGAGCACAACAGACTTCACTGATCAGAGCGAGAGCGTCGCCAAATGTCACAAAATAAGTGGGTTTTTGGTTGCCAGGACAAGACAACCTTGCACAGATTACCAAAAAAAAAAAAAAAAAAAAAAAAACAGCATTAAGGGACCAGTGGATGGAGTTTATTTTTACAGAGCATCAACGGAGTTGTGCAAGTGTTTTTGTTTGTTCCCTGCATTTCGAAGATGCTTGTTTTACAAACAAAGCCCAGTTTGACGACGGATTTGCACATCGTTTATTTCTTAAGGATGATGCAATCCCAATGAAAAAGGGCCACGATCGTGTGTTGGAACCGCAGGCGGTGAGTAAAACTGCTTAAAATATCTCTGCCTCCTTGTTAGTGCGTCCCCTCCCATGCCAGAGACCCGGGTTCGAGCCCCGCTCGGAGCGAGTCGTTGCTGCTGCTGCTCTCGTTCAGTTTCAGCCTCGGGATCTGATTCTGGATCATAAATATACGGCTGAATCAGACTGTAAGCCATGGTTTGTTTTGGATGATGTTTTTTTTTTTCCTCACGGTAATGTCACAGCTTCCAAACGCTCTCAACGCAAAAGCCTACTGGCGCTCGTGATTCTTTAGCTTCCGCCCACACGTCACGCCTCCAGCCGGTCGTGTTTTTCCGGGAAAAATCGGTACAGACTATCTTTCTCTTATGAATATAATAAAACTAAAGACTTTTTGGAGTTATGAAGGATGCAGTACTACTCTATAGGTACTCAAGATTAACAGGATATTGAGTGAAAACGAGCATTTCATCTCCCCTTTAATATCTCTGAGAAAAACTAGGAGAAGCCACTGAATATAATAATTTAAATGCAATAAATTACTTGGATAAAACACAATTAAAGCAGTCATTGCTTTTAGAGTTGAATGCTGCTGTTTGGTAACACAGTCATGTAAGACCGTAATTATACAGAACTACTTTGATGACTCAGAATGACCAAAACAACATAGTCAAGTCTGCTTTATTGTCAATTCTTCCACATGTACAGTACATACATACAGATCATCGAAATTCCGTTACTCTCAGACCCCGTTGCATACAGATAACACTAACAGTAGAGCCTAAAAATCTAGATCAAATATAAAATATAAGATATAACTATACAATAAGGCAATGTAAAAAAATACATTCAAAAAAGACTGCTGGTCCTGGCCTGGAGACTCCGCAGTCTTCTCCTGAAGAAGAAGAAGCTATGTGACGGAGGGCTTTGCTAGTGAGATGGGTTCCATAAATGTCCTGGAGGGAGGGGAGAGAGACACCAATGATCCTCTCAGCTGCTCTCACTATGAGTTGCAGAGTCTTTCTGCAGGACGCGTTGCAGGTGCCATGCCACACAGTGATGCAGCTCGTCAGAATGCTCTCGATGGTGCCTCTGTAGAAGGTGTACATGATGGGGGCGGGGCTCTGGCTCTCCTCAGTTTGCGGAGGAAGTAGAGACGCTGTTGTGGTTTCTTGGCCAGTGCTGCTATGTTTTCAGTCCAGGAGAGGTCCTCTGTGATGTGCACACCCAGGAACTTGGTGCTGCTCACTCTCTCCACAGTCGCACCGTTGATGGTCAGAGGAACGTGCTGAGTGTGTGCTCTCCTGAAGTCAACAACTATCTCCTTCATCTTCTCCACATCTTCTTTAGAGAGAGTTTGTTGTCACTGCACCATTTGGCCAGGTGGCTCACCTCGCTCCTTTAGTTTGTCTCATCTTTGTTGCTAATGAGACCCACCACAGTCGTGTCATCCACAAACTTAATAAAGAGGTTGGAGTTGTGTGACGGTGTGCAGTCGTGGGTCAGCAGAGTAAAGAGGAGGGGGCTCAGCAAACATCCTTGGGGGCCCCAGTGTTCAGAGTGATGGTGCTGGATGTGTTGCTGCTGACCCGTACTGCCTGAGGTCTTCCAGTCAGAAAGTCCAACAGACAGTTGCACAGCGAAGTGTTGAGCCCCAGCTGGATCAGATTGTAAATGAGCTGTTGAGGCATTATTGTGTTGAATTCTGAACTGAAGTTTATGAAAAGCATTATGACGTATGAGTCCTGTTTTGTCTATATGTGTGAATGCTGAGTGGACAGCAGTGGCGATGGCGTCATCAGTCGACTGGTTGGACCGATATGCAAACTAGAAGTGGTTCAGGGAGGAGGGGAGGGCATACCTGATGTGGTGCATGACTAGCTGTTCAAAGAACTTCATGAAGATGGGGATAAGTGCAACAGGACGGTAGTCACTGAAGCAGGATGGAGATGGCTTCTTCTGGACTGGAATGATGGTGGTAGTTTTGAAACATGATAGACTGACTAAGTGAGATGATGAAAATGTCTGTGAAGATATCAGTGAGTGAGTGACTTTGCGTGCATTGATCCTGCTGAAGGATCTCCTCACACTGTCTGGGGTCAGCGTCATCACCTGGTCGCCGGGAGGAGATGGAGTCTTCTGTGTAGTGGTGCTGTTTTTTTGCTCAAAGCGAGCGAAGAAGGTGTTCACCCCATTCAGCAGAGAGATGTTGCTGTCACAGGTCCGTGTTTTGGCTTGTAGTCCGTAATGGTCTGTATCCCCTGCCACAGGTTCCTAGTGTCTCTGCTGTCACTGAATTGATGAGCTATCCTCCTGGAGTGCTGTCTCTTAGCCTCTCTGAGGCCGAGGGGGATGTTGGCTGTTCTCAGGCCCACCTCATCTCCAGCTTTGTAAGCTCCTCTCTGTGTGGTGTAAACAAAGTCCAAAATGTTATTACCTCGTGTTGGAAAGTTAATATGTTGGTGTATTTTTGGAAACACACTCTTTAAGTCTGAGTGGTTGAAATCCCCAGCTACGATAAGGAAAGCATCAGGGTGTGCTTTCTGTTTCTCACTGATGTGCTGATACGGTTAATTTAGTTCATCGTTCCTGTTGCTGTTGATGTTGTTCGGGGAATGTAATATAGAATGTAAAATAGATGCTGTGAAAGAGTTCAGTCTGCTGTTAGTCAATGATTATGTCTGATAGCTCAAAGTCACATGACTTTTTCAGTGCGCATGGTTGTTATGCGGTAAATGTGTTTCCATCGTGACTTGTGCACATTTCTTCTTATAGGATACAAATTTAATCCTACTCAGCTGTGTGCATAATTTTTTATGAACATTTTTAGAATTTATGAACATCTTGGCATTTCCATCCAGCAGTTTTTATGCTTTCATTCAAAATGCACATAAAAATGGGTGGATCGAAACATAGTTACTGTAACATGATGTTAATCTTCCTGATGAACTGAAGTGACACCTTTTTAGTGATTATAAAGTAAAGGCCATGTATACGCTTTCTAGATTAATAGGGCTTAAAATCCATTCAGAACTTGAATAAATGTTTCAAGAGTGACAGAGAATATAAATGGGAGAAAAATATGATTTCTAAAGACCTATGTTCAAGCAGTGTAGACTAATAGATTAATAGAAGAAATATGAAAAAGTGAAAGGACATACAGCCAAGTATTGTGGCCCATACTCAGAATTCATGTTTTGCATTTAACCCATCCAAAGTGTCCACACACACACACACACACACTGTTAACACACCCGGAGCAGTGGGCATCAATTATGCTGCGGCGCCAGGGGAGAATTTGGGGGTTTGGTGCTGTGCTCAAGGGCACCTCAGTCGTGGTATTGCCAGCCCAAGACTCGAAGCCACAACCTTAGGGTTAGACCACAAATTCCTCCTAAATATGTGAATTTCGAAAGATTGCGCTTGCAATAATTTATCAAAGTAGCTAATGACTGTATTGCCATTCTTGTTGTGGAAAAAAAAAAAAAAAAAAAAGTTTTGCAGCACTGCAACAGTTATTTTACATGATTCTGTGATAAAATCACATGATATGTCCAGATGTCAGATAAATAACAACCCACCCAAACAGCTGAGGGAGTTCTCACAGAGATAGAGAGAGAGCCACAGAGAGATGACATTTGTGTGACCCTCTAAACAATCCACCACTGTGCTATTAAAGACTGATATTTATTACCAGAAAAGTGTGTCTGCAGTTTCTGTTGCTTAAGTGTTGCACTAACAGGTTTAAAATTAAAGGGGCAATTTTATTTCTTTTTTTTTTCTCATGGGTGATAACAGATGTTGGATAACTATTTATATTTTGTTAAGATATGCACAATACATAAAACAAACTCTTTAATTGCAATAAACATGTATTTTAATTAGTATAATTGTGAATCTAGCTGAATGTGTTTTATAAACAATAAAGAGAAGAACTATAACTTTTATGTTCATATTTGGCCAACTACAATAAATGCATTTCTAGACAAAAAATACGGTGCCTCGTTTTCCAGTAAAGTTAAACTCTTTGGTTAAGATCATTTTGTGTTTGGACGTTATCTTCCTCGATCTTCCTGCTTTCTTACTGTTTCATGTGGCCGTAAACAATTAATTTTAATATGGCTTTAAGTTCTATGCATCATTAAAGTTTCACTTTCATAATTTTAACTACCAACTCACTTCCGGGTTTTCGCCTACAAGTTGACCTCAAAAGTAGTATAGGTTTCTTAATTTTTTTATTTATAGATTTTGGCACTTTTGTGAACACACACACACAAACATTAACATGACTCAAAAAGTGAAAGTAAAAAATTGGTGACCCATACTCGAAATTGGTGCTCTGCATTTAACCCATCCAAGTGCACACACACAGCAGTGAGAAGTGAACACACACCCGGAGCAGTGGGCAGCTATAGATCCAGCGCCCGCGGAGTACCTGGGGGTTCAGAGCCTTGCTCAAGGGAACTTCAGCCATGAGTATTGAGGGTGTTCATTCACTCCCCCCTCCTAAACTCCTGCCAGCACAGAGACTCAAACCTGCAACCTTCTGGCAACTAGTCCAAGTCTCTAACCATTAGGCCACAGCTGCCCCAGGGACACTTAACCCAAAAAGGTTAATTGACCCTGCAAAATAGTACTTTTACTTTTTGTGTTCAAAAAATGCATCATTGGAAACTTTTTTTGAGTAAAACATGTTTTGGAAAGTAAGTAAGGGGGACATCCCAGGTGATCTCCTATGCTGACCCTTCAGACCAGGTGCTGCTTGGACTGAAGGTCCTGTTGAAGAAGGTAATATGTTACAATATAGGCAAAAAATGTGTGTAACTTACCCAGACCTCTCCTGACTTGTCTCTGCATCAATTCTGATGTGGCTGATTACCGTTCTGCCACTGATAGCTTTGATTGAGTCCTCTGAACGTCAACAACATCCAACACCACTTGTTTATGATCATGGCCAAACACAAGACGGGACGGATACAGAAAGATGAGGAATTCTAGTGAACAATTCTTGTTTTGTGAGCATGACAGATTAACATTTAGAGTCACTGTGTGTACAAGAGCAGCAATCAAGTTCTGCAAAATGTTCTTTGTCCTTCACATTGGAACAACTTTGGGGATGATTTCTTCATAATTTGCTGTAATAAAAACAGGTCAGAATATAATTTTAAACAAACGCCATGGATATTGTGGCGAGTGGGGCGGGGCCGAGAGGCGTGGGAACGAGGAGTGAGGCCAGGTGTAGTGATTGGAGATGAGCTGCACCTGTGCCCCACCGCCAGTATCGAGTCCCACGTAGGAGATGGAAGGATATAAAACTGGAGCGACGACCGTGAAGGACGAGAGAGGACCAGGCCTGGGACATTATTTTATGTTTGCTTTTTATTTGCGCGCACCAGTCGTCCGTGAGGGGCTGGTGCGCTGTTTTGTGTTTATTTTGTGTCATTAAAGTTCATTTTGATTGTGCGCCGGTTCTCGCCTCCTTCTTCCCGATGAGTATGGAGATTTTATTATTACAGATATAGTTCAAGCGTTAGTTTCATTTGGTGGTAGGCGTCAGTTGTAATAATGTGGGTGATGAAGAGGAAGTGCCTCATGCTTCAGGGGATTTACACGCTGCTTTAGCTAGAAAAGTAGAGCAGTGTTTCCAGTACCAGTTCTCACTTACCACTGCTCTGCGTATCCCTCTTATTTAACACATTTGATTCCGATCATCAGCTTGTTAGAAGAGAGCTCCATGCATGAATTATGTTCCAATAGACAACATGGGATATCCCTTGAAGTTTACTTCATGGATTTGTGCTACACCACTTCCTGCAGCATCTTTAAACACAGTCAAAACGTTCTACAGAAGTGTCCCATAAAAAAAAAAAAAAAAACAGAGATACATGCACAATGTGCAGAGCAGGAGTGTGGTTGTGTTAGTGTCATGATAAGTGTTCGTTATGTTGTAGTGGCCATGTGCTTCCTTAAGAGTGTCTGCTCAAACTAACCAAAGTGTCATCTAGTGCGCATGTTCAACTTCCCCTATGAAATGTCAGAAGATACCAAACAAAAAGGAAACACGTCACACTTCCCATTTCGTTCAAGCGAAGTGTTGCAGCATGACCCTGAAAGAGTAAGTTGGCTGTGTTTTTGGATAAGAAGCCCTACAATAAGGGGCGGCGTGAAGGAAGGTCAAGAGCTTCAAGAAACAGGTTGATCGACACCAACAAGTCAACGAGCGATGAGTCTGTGTGGAGTTGTGCTGCTGTGTATTGTGTGTATCCATCAAGGTGAGTTTACCAAAATTCACTCTTATCATGCAGAGTTCTTTGTTAATGTTACACAGTTTGATTCCGTGGAGGAAATTATTCACGAATTTTTGAGGAAAGAAATGGCCTGTCAGAGTGAGAAATTAAGAAAGTCAATCTATATTCTGTTTCGTTGGAATCAAGGTGTTTCCCTTTTCTGCGAAACATCAAAACATTTCCTCTCAGATGCAAGCTCGTTCACCGTATCACCGGATCTCTGTTATTTTCGCAGCGAGCAGCAGTGAAGAAGACATCACTGGTTACAGTGGCCAATCAGTCGTCCTGAAATCTGGAGGAGACAGATCATGGAACCTCAGCAGAGTCCAGTGGTCCATTTATCAGAACACCACATTCATTGCGGGTCTTAAGAATGGTGAAGTGCTTATTTACCCGTTTTGGAGGCATCAGGGTCGACTTGAGCTCAACAATGAAACGGGAGATTTAACAATCCGTAATGTGACCGTGGATGACAGCATGACATATGATGTGGCTTTGGTCACCTCAGATGGCTCACGGAGACAATCTAAAGTTCGTCTCACAGTTCGAGGTAAGCAGTCTCCAGTGTAGTCAACAATCTACTTCTGCTTGATGACTGTGGCTCCAGATTGAGTAACTGATATAATGTCCTCCAGAAAGTCTCAAGACACCAGACATCCAGACGACGCTTCATTCCCTCATTGACAACAAGTGCTACATTGCCCTTAAGTGCATTGCATCTGGCCAAAATGTGAATCTGTCCTGGACGCCTGATGACGAGTTTGACGGATCGTATATTTCAGGAACCCCAAACTCTGCTGACTCTTCACTTGTTCTTTTTGCATCATTTAGTGGCAACAGAAACATTACGTTTAACTGCACTGCTTCCAGTGGTCAACAGACAATGACCAGGCAAATGACAGTGGGATGTTCAGGTGAGTTTATGCCTCTTTAAGATGCTGTTCACTATGTATTATGTACTGTATTAAAGGCGTGAGTCAGTGTTTATGGTTAAAAAAAAAAACGGATAATTTTTCACATAATTTACCTATTTACGACACAGCTCTGTCACTTCTCTAAGAAATGGAAATTTAATGGAAATTGGAAATTTCCTTTTTTTATGAAGCCACTCCCTCAGAAATAGGTGAAGGGCTCTGATTGGTTATCTAGCCCAGAGTGTTATGATTGGCTAAACCACCTCCAGTGCACATCTAAATGTCCCGCCCCTCACCTTAGGGGCACGTTCTCCGTTTGTACTGCAAACAACTGCATTGTTAATATGAAAAGCAGATGATAATATTGAAGAAGACTGTGCAGAACCTGTGCGAGCATGGCTTTTAATGGTAGTCCAATGCTTTTTGTATGTTGTTGTCTCATACTTTTAGATACGCTGTTATTTGTAAATGCCACTGCTTGTGTTAGCTTTTAAAATATGGTTTTATCCTGATTAAAGCTTTAATACAGTACCGCAACTGCACGCCCGTATATGTTTAACGCTTCTCATAGTAAGGTAAAAAAAGTGTATAGAGAGAGAGAGCGGGGGGATCAGAGGGACGTGTCGAACAGTATTAAGAGCCGCTGCTTTAGAATATTGGTTTTGAAACTTATGAATCCATTAGAATCATTAGAAGACAGAATCGCGATTCATATATGAACAGGTTTTTAGGTGAACCCCTAGTTTTCCTTCCTCTTCTCTAAAGCAGTTGCATGGCCCACACCCTTTGCTGCCTTTTCAAGAAAACAGGGTTTATCTGGGTCTGTGATGTTTCGAACTGGGAAGTAACTTGTTTAATTTTAAAAGACAATGGCTTAGTTTACACTGTAGGTCTTAATTCCCAATTCTGTTTTGTTGCCTATATCCAAATTTTTGGCTGTCCGTTTACAGGTTCTTTCAATTGTGACCTATATCCGATTCATATGTTTACACTTGCCATACCACCTGAAACATTGTGCATTCGTTTTTGTCATTTACCACCTTCACATGTGCTTCCTCATGAGAATAATGTGACTTGTGCTCACAATGAGTAATAATAAAAAAAAATGGGGTGGCGGTAGAATCAAATTCTCCATTGAGTCTGGGTAGGTTATGCAAATATTTTGGGCGTGAAGTTTGCGTGAAGTAACATAGTGACATTTTAGCTTAAAACACATAAAACCTATCTAACCTAGTTTTGTTTATTTTATTATATTTTTGGGTAAAATTAATTAATAAGTAACAGGGATGCTGGAAGTTGTATTTTCAAACTTTGAAGTGTTGCTAATACCTTAAATTTAATTTAATTTAATTCATTTTTTTTAATTTAACTTTAGAAAACCTGCAGAAACTGTGATCATATGAAAAGGGCCTTAACTGAGAGCAGAGTGACAAAAAAACATTGTTTGTGACAGAAGCAGTCTGTAACTTCACTTCACTGAACATTTTAACAGGGCAAGGCCGTTGAAAAGTAACTAGCAAATATATAATGAGTGTTTTTCATTCTTTTTTAAAATTGTATTTTATTTTCTAGATGAAAAGCAGAAGTGTGAAGTCTGCACCGCTGGCAGTTCATGTACTTCCTATGTGATGTGGACTATTGTGCTTACAGCTGCAGTTTTGGGCTTGGCATATCTATGTACAAAATATAAAGGTAACAACATATCTTTTAATCAACTTTACAATGCAACATTTAAATGACTCGTGTTGATTTTATGAACTGTAATTGATGTTTTCTAGAAAAAATTATTCAAGGACTCCTCAATTTCATCCGAAATATAAGGTAACATCACACCACACAGATCAGAGATGTAATGGACTCAGTCTACCGTGGAACTTATCCTGGATATTTTTTTATTTTTTTATAAGCAACACCAGTCTTGGCTCCTGTGGTTTTCAAGAGAAACAAGACACGGCGTAAGATGAAGAAAGGTCCTCTTGCATAAGGCCATACTTTATGGAAGGGAACATCAAAAAAAAAAAAAAAATCCTGAGCGGAGCTTGTGACTGTTGGTTTGACCTCATCGGATCCGGATTGTGAAACGTTTCATCTGTCACCTGTGTGAATGAGGATTTCTGGTACTTTACAAAACCTTTTCAGAGATACAAAAACTGGATGTTGTTTTCAAAATCCATTCGACTGAAATATCTGAAGACTTTGTGCTCCTTCAGTTTAAACGAACATGATGCTTCTGGTACTGATGGACTTTAAAACTTGACTCAGCATGGCAGCTTTTTTTATTTAATGAATTGTCCAGCTTCTTTGTTCATGCATGCATGTGAATCAAATTTTTCTTTGTGATGTCTGGTTGTTAGGATGAATTATAGCAGTGATGTGTTCAGTGTGTCACCGTATTCTCAGCAATGACATGTGGTCACAAGTCACTGTGAGTGCTGCTTTTGTCATGTCAATAGGAAGTGGTCAGTGTTGCCTAGAAATGGACATGAGCTGTTTCAGCATATTCATCTTGATGTGAGTAAATACTTAAAAAAAATGGTTCTATTAAAATAATATTTCCACAGAATTTTAAGACTTCTGCAAACGGCCCAGTTACTTTATTTCAAAATTATTTCAAAGTTTTCTTTAAACAGTGCTTTTCTCTGACTCATATGGTCACTTTACAGAAAGAACATAAGATGACAAATCTGAGCAATACATTAAAACAAACAAAATACAAGGGAATATCAGAGTAATTGTAACTTTTATAACACACACACACACACACACACACACACACACACACACACACACACACACACATATATATATATATATATATATATATATATATATATATATATATATATATATATATATATATATATATATCTACTGCCCTGAAAGACAGCAGAGACCAGGACAACTAGAGCCCCAGATACAGATCCCCTGTAAAGACCTTGTCTCAGAGGAGCACCAGGACAAGACCACAGGAAACAGATGATTCTTCTGCACAATCTGACTTTGCTGCAGCCTGGAATTGAACTACTGGTTTCGTCTGGTCAGAGGAGAACTGGCCCCCCAACTGAGCCTGGTTTCTCCCAAGGTTTTTTTCTCCATTCTGTCACCGATGGAGTTTCGGTTCCTTGCCGCTGTCGCCTCTGGCTTGCTTAGTTGGGGTCACTTCATCTACAGCGATATCGTTGACTTGATTGCAAATTAAAACAGACACTATTTCAACTGAACAGAGATGACATCAATGAATTCAATGATGAACTGCCTTTAACTATCATTTTGCATTATTGAGACACTGTTTTCCAAATGAATGTTGTTCAGTGCTTTGGCGCAATGTATTTTGTTTAAAGCACTATATAAATAAAGGTGATTGATTGATATATATAAACACATTAAATAAATAATGCCCACATAACTCATAATATACTTTAATAAAGTCCAATAAACTTTATATAACCTGTGAGTCTATGAAAATAATATAAATCTAAAATGTAATGCAGATGCGTCTGTTTTGATGTCTGACATTCGCTGGTCAAAAACCTTTTACCTCCACTGCTGCTAGACTTTTGTAAAAAGCTAATAATATAATGACACATGTGATCGAATATATATATATATATATATATACAACTGAGTGAACTGAGTGAACAAAGAGACTTTGTACGTGACAGAAGCGGCCTGTCACTTCACCACACTGGACATTTTCACAGTTTTTTTTAGAAGGAGAGCTGAAGTGTGAAGTCTGCACCATTTGCAGTTCATGCAACTCGCTGCGGTCATTTTGGTTTTAGTCTATGCATTAACAAAAGGCAACACACATTTCTTAACACGTGTTGTGAGTCCTGAAAATGTATGTGTGATTCGGTTCGGTTTATTCGGTCACTTAAAGGGATAGCTCATCCAATAAATTAAATTAAAATTAAATTAAAACAACTTAGCAGATGCTTTTATCCAAAGCAACTTACATTGGATTCAGGCTAACAATTTTTTTCTCCTATCATGGGTTACCTGGGATTCGAACCCCACAACCTTGCGCTTTTTAAGGCAATGCTCTACCACTTGAGCTACAGGATCATGTAAATGTGTGATGTATATCTGCTTACCCCAGGCCATCCAAGATGAAGGTGACTTAGTTTCTTCAGTAGAACACAGACAAGATTTTTTTTTTTTACTCAAACCGTTGCAGTCTGTCAGTCTTATAATGGAAGTGGATGGGAATCACGACATACACAAACAAAACCAAATGAAACCCTGTGGCTCCTGACGATACATTGATGTTTAAAGACAAAACGATCAGTCTGTGCAAGAAACTGAACCGCATTTATATTGTTTATTAACCTCTGATTCACGCAATGTCTAAACTGTCCTGAGCACGTTTGCTCTTCTTTTTCAGCTCAGGACAGTTTGGACATTGCGTGACAGATTGTAATGGTTTCAGTTAAAAATCTTTGTCTGTGTTCTACTGAAGAAACTAAGTCACCACATTTTCATTTTTGGGTGAAATATTCCTTTAAATAAAGGACTAACAGCTCATTTGCTGTTGTGTGGACGTGGACTCTTAGTCAGGTTAGCGCAATATTTAATTTTTGACAGGAATTTAAACAAGGCTGTGATAAAAGCATAGAGCATTCAGTGCATTATGCCGTTGTGTGACAACATACTGATTATACAGCTAACGAAAAGTCTTTCTGGGGAGACAAAAGTAGATAAAAACTCTATAAAATTAAAGTTGTGTAAATGATCTGATCTAGGACCTTCAAAAATGGTCCTAGATCCCATAGTCCCCGCAGCCTCGTGTTTATCCTGGCACCTAACCTGACCGAGGTTATTATGATCGTGAGACGACTTGAGTTTTGGAGCGACGGCTTCAGTCTTACAGTGTTACGTGAGGGCAGTTTTAAGGATGTGGGAGTGTCAGGCTGATGAGTTGGATGTGTTAGTCATCTCAGATGGACAGAGTGAGAAATAAGGGTGCGGATGGAAACAGTGATATTATTTTGGAATATTAAGTGAGTAATCGGTAATTTCCATAACAGTGTTGCAATTATAAAGAGGAGAAGTGACTTTAATTCTATACTTGATCTGCGATCTGAATTCTGACAAAAGCTACATACTCCTACACAGACAGAATTACATGATATGAATCTTCCTCCTAAACCGAGGACACAAGCAGGGTTTAACTGGATCATTACAATATCCCAGCTGTGAATATGCTAAACGTGTTTAAATGTTTATTCTTGTTATGTTACAGATTCACTAGATAACTGTGTGATGGAATTAGGTATGCTGGTCATATAATTAGAATATCATCAAAAGATTGATTTCACTAATTGCAATCAAAAAGTGAAACTTGTATATTATATTCATTCATTACACACATACTGATATATTACAAATGTTTATTTCTTTCATTTTGATGTTTATAACTGACAACTAAGAAAAACCCCAAATCCAGTATCTCAGAAAATTAGAATATTGTGAAAAGGTTCAATATTGAAGACACCTGGTGCCACACTCTAATCAGTTAATTAACTCAAAACACCTGCAAAGCCTTTAAATGGTCTCTCAGTCTAGTTCTGTAGGAAACACAATCATGGGGAAGACTGCTGACTTGACAAAAGATGACCACTGACACCTCGCACAAGGAGGGCAAGACACAAAAGGATATTGCAAAAGAGGCTGGCTCCAAGCACACTGCAAAGGGAAGGAAAAGATGTTATAGAAAATAAGTGTACAAGCAATTCAGTTGTTAAGTGATGACATAAGAAGCGCTGTTTCTGGGTCCAAGCCTCAACACGCTTCATTTGAGAATACGACCTCAGCAGCCGTTTATGAGCACTGTTTATTCATATTAATAATTTAAGCTAAATGCTTTCAAACTTATGGTATACACTACAGTCTCCGTGCTCGCAGCATCCCAAACACAAATAATTTATATATATATTTTTTTTTTTTATATATTTATATTTTCATTGTCTGGCTATCTGGGACTTCGGTATGGAGTTAAAGGTTAATATTATAACTTTTTCGCTAGTATTCTATCACATTGCTAGTTTAAATGAGCAACTTTTTGTTGCTTTCTTGTGGTAACTGATAGAGTGTTTGGACACGGAAGTGCTGCTACGTGACGTCAGACTTAACAAGCAATAGGGATAACAGCACCCTGAAGAGGATTGTGAAACAAAACCCATTCAAAAATGTGGGGGAGATTCACAAAGAGAGTGGACTGCAGCTGGAGCCAGTGCTTCAAGAACCACTACACACAGACGTATGCAAGACACGGGTTTCAGCTTCACATTCCTTGTGTCAATCCACTCTTGAACAACCGACAGCGTCAGAAGCATCTTGCTTCAGAAAGGACTGGACTGCTGCTGAGTGGTCCAAAGTTATTTTCTCTGATGAAAGTAAATTTAGCATTTCCTTTGGAAATCAGGGTCCCAGAGTCTGGAGGAAGAGAGGAGAGGCACACAATCCACATTGATTGAGGTGCAGTGTAAAGTTTCCACAGTCACTGATGGTTTTGGGGTGCCATGTCATCTGCTGGTGTTGGTCCACTGTGTTTTCTGAGGTCAAAGGTCAACACAGCCATAACAACGCCACATTGCTGCAGAAATTCAGGCAAAAGGAGCCCCGACTAAGTATTGAGTGCTGTATATGCTCACACTTTTCATTTTTATAATTTTTAGTTGGCCAAGATTTCTAAAAATCCTTTCTTTGTATTGGTCTTAAGTTATATGAATATTTTCTGAGATACTGAATTTGGGTTTTTCCTTAGTTGTCAGCTATAATCATCAAAATTAAAATAAATAAACATTTGAAATATACCAGTCTGTGTGTAATGAATGAATATAATATACAAGTTTCACTTTTTGAATGGAATTAATGAAATAAATCAACTTTTTGATGATATTCTAATTCTATGACCAGCACCTGTATAAACCTTTAAAACTGAAATACAAAACTGAAAACATGTCAAAGAGCCATGCACACAGACATCTGGAGGTTATTTGGTCGTAATATTATTGCTTTGATTTAAATTTTACATTTTAATGCATATCAGTAAGTGAGACTAACCCATTTGGAGTATTCATCATATACAAAAAAGTGTGTAGAAAAATACATACATTACCATTCAAAAGTTTGGTTTCAACAGTAATTATTATTTTTATTTTTTTATATATAAATTATAAGATGCAAGGATGCATTAAACTGTTTAAAAGTGGCAGTAAATACATTTTATAATGACACAAAAGATTTCTATAAATGCTGTTCTATTCAACTTTCTAGTTATCAGATAATCATGAAAAATAATAAGCATCACTGTTTCCAATAAATATGAACTGTTACTGTTTGACAGTAACCAGTAATTAGGGTTATTCAGCTTTGATCATAGAAATGAATTACATTTCACAATATATTCACATAGAAAATAGTTTTTAATATTTACTGTATACTGTTTTAACTTTTAAGCCTTTCTGAGCATAAAAGACTAATTTCAATAACTTTAGAGAACCTAGCTGAGCCCAAACTTTTGAATGATAGTGTGCATGATGCAATATTGTTGCATCGTGAAATAAAATAAAATAAAATAAAATGATCCTGTTTATAAAAAAAGTATTTTAACGTGATACATGTAATACACAGCACAGTTAATGCAAGAGTTCAAAGGTCAACCGAAGCAGCCAACAATACATTCGGGAGACTGGTTCATCCAATCCAGAGATAACAACACGAACCATCTGTCTATCTGTGTCTCACTTATGGAGGACCAATCCTGCAGAAATGTAAAATAAATAAATTGATACATAGATAGATAAATAAATAAATAAATCAATGTAATAAAAGAAAAAAAATAAATAAATGATGTGATAAAAGCAAAAATAATTCATTTGAAATAAAATGTAATCCTGAATTATATTTTAAATGACTTTTTTCCTTTATTTATTTTACATTTATTATAATTATGTTTTTCTTTATATTTTTTAAATATATATAAAAAAATCTAACACATGTACCAATGTCGTATGTAACCTTAGTATGTGGTGTCTAAACTTTCAAATATCGAGCGTCTGATGATAAACTTATGCTCACAATGTTTTTGGGAGTCTTTTCTCTGTGATAACAAACTGAAGACAAGCCTTAGAAACCTCCACCGAGTGTCTAGAGGCGTCATACAAACTCATTGACGATGTAGTTGCTTCTTGGTTTTATGATGTAACTATGAGAATAAGTCAATGAATTCAGTCGCTATAAAACACTTAGAAATAATAATGTGAATATGTTAAAATATATTGGGTGTCTCCAGTTGATCGGGCACAAAAATAGACTAAATCATGGGCACAACACACTGCATGAGCTCTCAACCAATGATTCACCGGCGATCCACAAGGACCGCCTCCCTCATTTACATGTTTCACACGGAAAAGTAAAAAATAAATAAATAAATGTAAAATAAATACATAAAGGAAAAAAGTAACTTAAAATATAAATTCAGGATTACATTTTATTACAAATGAACTATTTTAGTTTTTATCATAATTTATTTATTTATTTTCATTTTATTACATGTATCTATTTATCTATATATTCATGTATTTATTTGTAATTTGTGCAGGTTTGGTCCTCCATACTCACTCACAAGACTTCCTGGAAAGAGCAGGAAGTGCCGGCGCTGGTGCTGGTGCTGGCCGCAGGGTGGCGCTGGTAGTTGATTTTGTCATACAGGGTTTGAGGCTGCAGGGGGAGCAAGAGTGTGACGTTACTTCTGCAACCAAACATGCGTCAAAGCTGTTCTCAGTCTCTCTGATTCAATGTAGGTTACCGCTCTATCTTATATTTAGCCTACTCTGGTGTGTACAGTAATTATGGTCTTGTTAGTAGATGCATGCTGTGAGCGTTATTTATAAGCAAAGTGACAGCAGTAATGGAAGCATTCATTATATATGCATGCCAGTACTTACCAAGTTCTGTGAGGGTTTTGTGTCTTTTACCGTTTCATAAATGGACATCCCGTTTGCAACACTTTCAGAGCGGTTCTGGAATATAGATTCAATCCAGTTAGCTAGAACCCAACTAGGTTTGTATGCATCTAAAATAGAGTTCATATGTGTCTAGGAACTAGAGACGTACAACTAAATATAAATAATAATAATGCACCTTGTGAAAAAGTGATGTTTTCTACGACAATGTTTCTATTTGATTACATCCGATTATTTTTGAAATTTACTAGCTCTTTCTGAGTGAACACTTTCACCTTCATATTGTCAGAAATTGCTAGTGAATTTCACAAATAATTACAAAGAAATGGCAAGCAACACATTGCATAAAACGTGACATTATTAGAAGTCTTTTCGCAATATCACTTGAACCTTAAAAAGCAGATATATAGACGGAAACGAGCCGCTCACCTTCGCCGGGCCATCAATGTTCACGTCTTCATAGACTGTTATGCCAGCCTCACTTTCTCCTTTTTCTGCAAGTGTAAAAACAGCTGTGTAACTCCTGCACTGTTGGTGCACATTCATACGAGTTTAACACACCTTTAATAGTCCTCCTCCTGCAGCACACGGCGAGCGTTGTACTGAATATGACCACAACAACGACACCGACACCGGCGCCAACCGCAATCAGCCAATACTCCAGAGGAAACCCTGCATCTTGCTCTATGTTGCATATTTATTAGTGCTCTTTACAGATTTCAGAGGAAGCTATAACATTTTTCTAATCATTCGAGAACTGAAATATACCTGGCAACACACTTGAATCTTCAGCTCTCTCTGTGCACACTAGAGTCCGTGTCGTGTGGTTGGCGCTGTAGGAGTTGTTGGCTGTGCAGGTGAGGGTGGTGTTTTCTTCTGGACCGAGGCTGATGTTCAGGTGAGCTCCTCGAGTCTGGATCTGAGGAGCGCTCCAGCTGTAGGAGGGCTTGGGATCACCGGACGACAGACACTGAAGATCAAACACGCAGATGTTTTTTGATTGCAGCCAGGACTCACTGAACTCAATCTGAACGTCTCTGACGAGCTCTGTAGGAGAATAAATGATATTAGCAGACTGATTCCCTCATGAAGGAACTTTTTAACTTTAGTTAAATAATCATAATCAGAGTCAACATCAGTTTTAATATCTTACTTCAGAATTTGACAGCATCGGCAGAATAAATATCAAGTAATTAAACTCACCGTGAACATGAAGCTCAATGAACTTTGTTTTATGTTGTTCAGATTTTCCTTCTGCAATAATAGAGAAACTTCCAGAATCCTGAAGTCTAAGGTCTGTTACTCTTACACTAATATTGTCCTTATACATCTTTAACCTTCCATTAAATAATTCAGATTTTACTTTTTGTAAATCACTATTACGATACTCAGCAAATATAGTCTCATTATATTTCCACTGCACTTCAAGATCATCTTTTGGATAATCAGCGATTAATTCCAGTGAGTCTCCAACAGCTTTCTGCACAACATCTGTATCTGCATCAGAACATGAGCCTATAATACAGAACAGACAACAAAACACGGTTACATACTGCCATAAATGTATGCCCTTTTTTTCTCACATTCAGCATGAGATAACAAGCACCCATCAACACACCTTATTATGCACCAATGTGACAACAACAACCACAAACCCCATGAGAAAAAATTCAAGAGAGTTGATAAATAATAAGCAACCGAAGAAGCTCACGGGGTTTGAGTTTATGTCATCAGCTCAGACTATCTCACACGTCTCACTCCAGTCTTCATGAGGAGCGCTCCACCGCACCATCAGCATGAAGAATAACTTTATCCTCCCCGGATGTCAGAATCAGATTTCAGTCAGATCCGAGCATCTATGCCTGTGATTGCATTTCTGATGCATCTTTGCACAGTGACTCCAGATCTGTGTCTGTGTTTGGTTACTTCAGAAGACCCATGCTGACCCATTTGTGATCTGTAAAGAAGTGTTTCACAGCAGCACTTCCACCACGCAGCGATTTTTGTTTCTTTGTGTGCCTATCTTCATTTTAATTTCTTCGTTTTATTTTCTCATATCCATTTGTTGACATTTCCTCATCAGCTGCACAACTTTTTGCAAATTTTGCATTTTTTTGCAGCTTTGTTTGAAATAAAACCAAATGACAAGTGAACATATGTTTTTTTATGGCAAATTCAGGTAGATTTGGACACTTTTTGCCATTGAAATGACTCGAAAGATGTCCTAATTAACCTGATTTCACAATGTAATGCTGGTTGCAACAGAAAAACGCTCTAACTGGCCACATTCTCAGATAAGGTTTGAGGTTTCCTGAGTCGAACAGCCTTTTCTAACAGATGAAATACTGATTCTACTTAAATCATTTACCTAAAAACTATAATATAAATAAACCTATAAGCATGCATTATATATAGTTTTGTATTTATTAAGCAAACATAGTGAAATCCATTTACTCTGCCATACGTCATCAAGAGCATTGTATATATTAGCATTACAGATATGGAAACGAGCAGTTTTCCAGATGCACATTCATTCCCCACACACTCACCTTGGAGAAGGAAAAGCAGGAGGACTCCTAAGATGGAGCAGCAGGACTCTTGAAGGACGTTCATGTCCAGATGATTAGACGACAGACTGAGGCGTCCGTGACATGAGATACAGCCGAACAGTAGAGAGAAAAACAGACTTCCTCACACCGACTGCTCAGCGTCTCTCAGTTTGTGCATATCTGCATAAATGACACCTCGCAAAGATCTTTGGTGACGAGACCTTTAAAAAGCGCCTTCTGAAAGTTGTGCTTGAGGTTTAGGGGCTTTCTGGTCTCTAAAATTTGTTTGCACCGCCCACTAGGGTCAAGTGCAAGAGCGCAGGCATTTGATCCACCAACACTACAGTGTGCGGGAAGTGCACAGTACATGCACAGTGCTATACATGAGCTGAAGTACTGGAAGCTCAGCAGGGAGTGAAAGTGAAGTGAAGTCCTAGAGGAATAAGGAAGTTTTTGTTAATGATACTGATGTGTCAGAGTTTACAGCAAGTTTCCTCTGAAGATGGACCTAATGTGTGAAAGAATGATATTAGTTTGCATATGGTGACCACAGTGTAACCAGACTCATGTAACCACATGCTCATTGGGTGCCAGAGCAAAGCGACTTTCTTATCATCTCATCACCTCGCATCCAACCGAGAAGACCTAAAAAAATAGAGTCATTTAATTTGCATGTGCAAAGAACCTCCCTATGTTGTTTCAGAGACTGTGAAGGACATTGCAATGCAACAACTCGGAGTCCATCAGAGGAAGTGAAACTCACATAGACTTTTATATTTTACAGTAGTTTTTAATGTAATGTTTAGTCAATTTGGTTAGGAGAAGAGTACAGCCCTGACAGGATAACACCGCATAAACCTTTATTCATGCTTCACGCCACTTATAATTTAAAGAAAAATGACATGACATGAGGCCAAGTATGGTAACCTTTACGAACTCACAGCAGTGAGTAGTGAACACACACACACACACACACACACACACACACACAGGCGTAATGGATTTTATACTCTACAAATTGTATATTCTATAGCCCTACACCTAACTCTAGTCCTCACAGGGATCTTTGTGCTGTTTCAGATTTTCATTTCACTCCATTCTGTGTTATTTACATCCATCATAAAACGTTGGGACATGGAGTAACGTCCTGAAAAGTCAGCTTCTTCTTGTAATACTATGTTATACCCTCATCATTTTACAAATCTGTGTCCTGATGTGTCACAAAAATGCTTGCACACATTTGTAATGGATTTTATTAAATGCACTGATTCAATCCCACAATTCACCACAATCACATGTGTACAGCAGGTGAATACTCAGCAGCTAGAGAATACCCATAATGCGTTTTCCCCAAATCACTGCTCGATTGTGGGTACAGCACAATATCATAAAGATAGAGAATATAAATCTGTTTATTACTACTGGAGCTGCCAGTTTTCTAAACAGATGCACTTCTGGCGCACTTAGTGTCCGAAAAATCAATAGAACCATGACAGAAAAATTGACAGTTTTCACTTCAAATATCATTACAAATATAAAAGAGCCACACAGATGGGAAATCAAAAATTACCTGTATTACAGTGTATGATGTAGCTGTCCATCAGAGTAAACAATGTGCAAAGTAATTAAACCAAAAAGTACACGATTTATAAAGTTATTGGCTTCTAAAGTAAGGATTCGACTCTGAATCGCTGAAACGAGTCTTTATAGATTTCAAATCTTTTGCCCATCTCTATGTACGTCACTAGGAGCACTTTGCATAATAATCTCCGCCTACCGTCTTGAGAGAAACGGAACTCTGACCTGCCCCCATCCCAACACCCCCCCCCCCCCCCCCCCCCCCGCCACACACACACACACACACAGACGCTCTGGTTGGTGTGAGAGCATCATGTCGAGGAGACAGTGTGTTTTTAATTGTAAAGGCAGGTTTGTTTTATTTTCACTGCCAAAGAATGAAGATCACAAGAACCAAAGACTAAAATTCATTTTTACCGCAATACCAGAGCAGTACAACAAATCCCTTCTGTTGTGTTTACAACATTTCACTGATGACTGCTTTTGTAATCTCGGTGAGTACAGCGGGATTTTCAAAGCGTTTGGCCATAAAAGAGGGTTCATTACCAAATTTATTTAGAACAACGAGCATCTCCGAATCACAACGCGAAGTATGATTATGAAGTTATGTGTTTGTTTTCTCCCGAGTGTCTTATCAGTATGTGTGCTGTCTGCAGCCTGTCTGCG
The DNA here is from genome assembly GCF_023724105.1 of Carassius gibelio. NCBI lineage: Eukaryota > Metazoa > Chordata > Actinopteri > Cypriniformes > Cyprinidae > Carassius > Carassius gibelio. The sequence goes on from NC_068402.1 coordinate 3,308,774, forward strand.
CTGATCTTCATTTACAAACACGTCATTAAAATGAAGTGTAACTCCGTGAATACTCAACGAAGAGACATGAGAGAGATATCTATAGAAAGCTTGACATGTCTCCTTTAAAACTAAACAAGTGCTGCCGAAAACAGATATTCTGTGATAAAGTAATCCATATGAAAACAATGCGATGTCTGTTTTTCACGTCTCCCTTCATTATATCTAATGTGACCACACCCCCGAGTTGAACACACTATTCAGATTCTAACTGAAGCGCGCGGCTTGAATACGCACACAGAAGAAAAAGCAGCGAGACTGTTGAAGTTTTTAATTTACTGTTTGCTTCGCGGTAAGAGGAATAAGACATAATTCACCCCAAACAGATGCCAACGCATTGCTTACCGTGGAGGAGTGTGCGGAACAACCAATCAAACCTATGTCAGTTGACCAATCAGAACACAGTATGCTACCGAAAGGTGAATCTTTTGAACAGCTTCGCGCGAACCGTTTGGGGATCTCTGAGAATTGAGGTAATTTTAAAATGATATTTTGACAAAATGACAATGTTTTTTAACCTTGGATGGATTTAAACCTAATGTACAGGACTTATAAACAGTGATAGAAAGCTTAGAATTTTCATCTTACTTGCTCTTTAAAACCATCAACTTTTAACCATTAAAATGTTTTTTTTTTTTCTGTTGTTTGTTTTGCGACATATTCCATTAGGACTTATTGGTGAATTTGATCTTTTAGAGGGATCATATGATGCGATTTCAGTTATTCCTTTCTCTTTGGAGTGTTACAAGCTCTTGGTGCAAAAGTTAAGTTTTCTGCCGCTCTCCCTAAAACACCTTGTTTAAACACGCCCCCACATGTCTACATCACAACGTGGAAATATTTGTGTAATGCACCTAAATGTTCACACAAAGAAAGAAGGTGTGGTTTCAGTAACACAGTTAGTGTTGAAGCAGTCATGTCAGGGAGATGTGTGTGTGTCTAGGAGAAAGCAAAAGCACTTTATTTGGTCTTCTGATAGTAGATGTATTTAGGAATCTTTAAGATTACTTACAGCAGAACAGCAACACATGTTATGGACAGCCATATTGTGAACCTATGAGAGGAGGTTATTCTGACTTTGCTACGACAATCAGGCGCTTCTGAATCAGCTACTGGAAGTATGTTTTGATATTAGTTTAAGTATTTGCTATTGAATGTTTGAATGAGGAGTTTTGCACATCACGTGTGTGTGTGAGTGTGTAAGAAAGAGAGAGAGAGAGAGAGAGAAGGTCACACAGTGGCATCAGCAGTCTTAAGGGTCCGTGGCTTGTGTACTGCAAACACATACAAGCGTGACTCTGTTCCCCTTTCAGCTTGAACTGATGGTAAAACTAAGGACATTATTAACTGTCTTTAATTTTTTTTTTTTTTTTTTTGAAAGATGAAGCTACATTAAATTACATTTACGACAAGTGCTTGTGGTGTTCGGCCAATCACAGTGCACTGGGTCAGCTGGCCAATCAGAGCAGACTGTGCTTGTCAGAATGAGGGACTTTGTAGAAAACAATGCGTTTGAGAGAGGCGGAGCACTGAGGACCTACAATAATGTACAGTATTTGAAAAATAATGTTTGTTTGTTTGTTGTTTGTTGATACTTTATTGATCCTTTGCAGGAAATTATATTGTCACGGCAGCTTAACACTCAGACACCACATTTAACAGAACAAATTACTTCCAACCAATCTACAGTTAAACAACAACAACCAAAAATAAATAATAATACCTATATAGAATATTCAGTAACAGATGCATATTCAGTATAGAATATTCAATAACAGAAGTAAATATAGAATATTCCGTAACATATGAATATTCATAACACATTAAACCTTCTAATGGCCACTGGTACAAAGGACTTCCTGGTACGTTCAGACTTGCACTTTTGTGCAATCAACCTATGGCTGAAGGTGCTCTTATTGATCAACCCCAGCACATGGATTGGATGTGAGGAATTGTCCATGATTGATTTTAGCTTAGATAGCATTCTTTTCTCAGCCACGTGCTCGATCACATCAAATTCAGTCCCCACCGAGCCTGCTTTCTCAATCAATTTGTTAACCCGATTTAGATCTCCCATGCGAGCACCCTCTCCCCAGCACACCACAGCAAAAAACAGAGCACTTGCCACCACTGTCTGATAGACGCTGCACAATAAAGGACGGCAGATGTTAAATGACCTCAGCCTTCTTAGAAAATAAAGTCGGCTTTGACCCTTTTTATACACTGTCTCCGTGTGGCTCTTCCAGTCCAGCTTATCATCTAGCTGTAAACCGAGATATCTGGGACTGGAGACCAACTCCACTTCACTGCCCTGGATTGTGATTGGGATCATCGGTGTCTTCTTCCTCTTCCTAAAATCCACAACCATTTCCTTTGTTTTTGAGATATTAAGTTGGAGATAGTTGTGGTTGCTCCAACCCACAAACTCTGTAATAGTTCTCCTGTACTCCTCCTCTTCACCTCCTTTAATTAAGCCAACAACGACCGTATCATCTGAGAATTTCTGGAGGAAGCAACTGCCACTATTGTACTGAAAGTCTGCTGTATAGATAGTAAACAGTAACGGGGCCAGCACGGTTCCTTGTGGCACCCCCGTATTACTCAGAATAGTATTAGAGATACTATTCTGCAGACGCACATACTGATAAATACTGGATAAATAGTTCATACACCACTGGACCAGTGATGAATCCAGCTGCATCCTCCTCATCTTCTCACACAGCAGTTGGGGCTGGATCGTGTTGAAGGCACTGGAGAAGTCAAAAAAAGTGAACCTCACAGATGCATCAGGAGTGTCCAGATGTGCATAGGTTCTTTGTAGCATGCAAATAAGGGCATCATCCACACCCATGTTGAACTGATATGCAAACTGCAAAGGATCCACGTAATTTGTCATACTGGCCTTGATGTAAAAAAATAATGTGTTTTTGAACATTAAAGCATGTCGTCATATTCTATTACACAAAATAATGATCTTTAAAAATAGCATCATATGACCCCTTTAATAACATTTATTAACACATTAAGCCATATTAAGTTTTGTACTGGAGGTTTAAAAGCAAGTAATGAGAGAGTTTGTGCATTGTGTTTATATTCTGCTGTTCTTTGGCCATGGATTTGTGGGTGTGGTCTTTTTCTCCTACAGATGACTTGCAGGACCCTGTATGCAGTTAATTAGTTTTAATAATTTAACCACCACAGCGTCTGGTCTCCAGTGGTGACATGCATTATTTGTGTCAACTGCAAGTGACATCGTGATTCAATAATAATAATAAACAAAATTATAATTAATTACATAAAAAAGAGTGCAAGTGAGCTCATTTGTGGTAGTGCAGGTGTTTGAGAGTGCAAGTCTGAAAATGCAAGTGCATGTCTGCAGCCACAGTGTAACCAGACTCATGTAACCACATGCTCACTGGACGCCAGAGTAAAGCGACTATCTTATCATCTCATCACCTCGCCTCCAAACGAGAAGGCGTAAAAAAAGAAATGTATCCATTTCGCAGGTGCTAAGTAACACCCTTAGTGTTTCTACATCTGGGCCAGTATTCACAAAACATTTCATCTTACCACTAAGATTTCTCCTAAATACCAGTAAAAGATTTCAGCTAAGAGTTTTTTTTGCTCAGACGAACTTTAACTAAGGAAAAGAGAGAAGTCTTCAGCTAAGAGTAAGGGGGCGGGGTTAACTTCATTACTATGGATGATGTCAGAGTGCTTATTAACTATGCACACAGTGATTGGCTGATAGTTTCTGCCCGAGATAAATTCATAGAAATACTGTAGAGTAAAGATTTAAAAATAAAGATATTGCCACATTCAAATACAGATTCCATAAGTTCCACTTGTTAAACAAGCATGTGCTTCTCATAAATAGTGAATATGCCTTTAAACAGCCTTTTAATTAACAGAGTAGAATAATCATGGCTGATAGTAATCAATGCAAACGCAAAAGAAAACAGAACTGGACTCAAGAACAGCTATTATATCTTCATAACTGGTTAATAGAAATAAGGATATAAGCGAAGGAAAATTTAGAGTTGGGATAACCTTCAAAACCTTTATTATGCTGATGATACTCAGCTCTATATTTCTTAGCTCAGTAAACAAACTACAGCTAGTCTAAAATGCAGCAGCAAGAGTTCTTACTAGAACCAGGAAGTATGACCATATTAGCCCGGTCCTGTCAACACTGCACTGGCTCCCTATCAAACATTGTATAGATTTTAAAATATTGCTTATTACTTATAAAGCCCTGAATGGTTTTGCACCTCAGTATTTGAATGAGCTCCATTAACATTATAATCCTCTACATCCGCTACATTCTCAAAACTCAGGAAATCTGATAATACCTACAATATCAAAATCAACTGCGGGCGGCAGATCCTTTTCCTATTTGGCGCCTAAACTCTGGAATAACCTACCTAACATTGTTCGGGAGGCAGACACACTCTTGCAGTTTAAATCTAGATTAAAGACCCATCTCTTTAACCTGGCTTACACATAACATACTAATATGCTTTTAATATCCAAATCCGTTAAAGGATTTTTAGGCTGCATTAATTAGGTAGATTGGCCTCAACAGCTATCTCAGGAATAGTTTGTGTTTGGTCTTACTTAGGACTCCTCTTCACTCCGCCTAATGTTATACAGACTTAGGAGCTAGTTTTAGCGCTAAAATGCTTAAATTGTAGGAGTCCTAAATTAAGGACTGACATGCCCATTATTCTTAAGTTTTTCTCCTAAATTGGTGAGTTACAAACTACTTTTAGTCTTAAGATGTTTTGTGAATACAGGCCCAGATCTGGAGCCGCATGTATAAAGCCGAAGAGAGAAATAGACCACAGATCGGAGGAAAGAGGAAAACTAGAGGAAAGAAAGGGAGGGCAGGAGTGAGAGAAGATAAAAACACTCACAATCAAACAATGATAGGAAACATCTGTGGAAGGAAGAGAGAAAAAGGAAAAGGACAAGGAAGGGAGGAGGGATTGAAGAGAGGCAAACTCACAGAGATATCTGATAGAGATCATCATATAATCTAACATGACATACTGGATTTAAATAAAATGGAGTTGATTAAACGATAATTGATTGTCAAGATCAAAAAATGTTTTTTTGTTTTTTTTTTTTACAGACAAAGAAATGTAATAACCTCTTCCACTTAACAAGTCAATGCTCTTACTGCAGATATGAAAGTAGTAATTGCATTTTTTTTTTGGGTGGAAAACTGGAAAAATGCAGCAATGCACTGGAGATGACACGGTAATCAGGTCTTACCTATTATGGGACCATCCCAACCAAACACAACAGTGGCCAAAAGTGATGGGTGTTGTTGTTTTATATTTGAATGACCCACATTTCACTTAAATCATTCAAATTTAAAGGACAAAGAAACAGTGAACAGTAATGCCAACTGTTTTCAACTGAAAGAAGCTGAAACTGATGTTTCTAGATGACCTCATGAATAAAATATTTATATGTATATTTATATAGCTCAGTGAACTCACCTTCATGACGTCACTGGAGAGTCTCAGGATGTAGAGAAGTTTTGTCCAAGAAATTGATTTTGCTGTTAGGCTTTTGAAAAAAAATACAAATAAAAGTATCTTAAGGGACGGGGAAGTCCCTAAATCTAGTGATGAAATCACTAAACTGCCGACATTGGCACACTTGCTACGACATAATCAGTTGTTAATATTTCACTGTTCCTCTCTTGTTTGTGCATGTGTTCATAATAGGAGCCATTGATGGGACTCATGTTCACACACCAATAGAAAACAAATCATCAGTAATCATTTGAGATGAATTTGCACAATGCAAAGCATGAAAAAAATACATTTAAATATGAAAACATTTCAATGATTGTATTGTAGTTGCACTACATGATTGGTGTTGTGCTGCTGTGACTTCAGCAGAGGAGGCTCACTATTGGCTGATTCAGAGGTCGAGGTCAGTCATTTTGTGATGACATCATCGTAGTCCTCAGTTCACAACACTTTAGTGTCATCTCAGTCAACACGTAAGAATCAGTCTCAGACTTCACTGGAACTGGCTTTTAGCTTCTTTATAAAAGTATCCTTCTCTTAGAAAAGTCCTGCTTTTTACTAAGAATTTTTTATTTTATTTTTTGACACTGAAGTCAAAGCTTAAGACTATTCTTAAGAGCATTTCTGAGAAGCTGTATACACACGAGCCAGTTTTTTAGACTGTGCAGGGCATTGCAATGCAATGACACTGAGTCCATCAGAGGAAGTGAAAGTCACGACAGAGGATCTCGTTCTGATGGAAAGTATTAGTCAGACGGTCAGCAGAAGAGCACGGCCCTGTCAGGAAAACTAAGCAGTCTAAACAGGTTTAATCTAGATGTATAACAAATGTAGTATTGCATTTTACTAGTATTTAAAATGTAGGGCTTCGCACTTGAAATGAATTTCATTCCCGTTTCACACCACTTGCAATAAAAGGAAAAAAAGAAAGAAAGAGGTGCACTCATTAAATCCCATAATGCAGCACAATCACGAGTGTAGAAGCGTAGACATGTCACCTGCCTTCTCGACATATACCCACGCTCGCGGTCTTGGCCACTTGTGAGAGCGACAGGAAGTGAGTGTGCAAGACTGTCCTAGATCTTAAAAACGCCACAGCACAGTGCATTGTATGTGAAATATTAATTATCAGATATTACATATATGATTTGGTAGAAAAACCAAATGTGTTTTTACATTTTATTGGTGCAAATATGAGTAGTGGTGGCGTTTCTTTTGTACAGCTTTTGAAACACTTTTTATCACTTAATTAGAAGCACCACAAATTAAAATGTTGTCATGTTATAGGGACTAATGAACAGACATTTGTAAACAAAAGCTTTATTATTTAAAAGCTCTACACACACTTGTGGTCTTCATGCTCACTTGAACACTTGGGCCAAATACAGGAAATACGTCATAAGAAGTAGAAAAGCAATGATACTGATGTGTCAGAGTTTAACCTTAAGTGTGGGTATTTGGACAAGGCATATGTGTTCAACCAGTGTACACTCAACAGCTAGAAAATACCCATAATGCACTGTGAGCGTGTGCCAGTTTGCCAAGTTTTCAAATCAGAATCAGAATCAGCTTTATTCTCCAGGTGTAAAACAACAAAACAAAACATAAAAATACATTTAGCAAGCTTTAAATAATGTGAAAGAATCTGGAACAGTAGATTTATGTACAGATTTGTGCACTTTTACTCTATATAGAACTATATAAATAATAGAGATGTGCATATGTATTTACATAATACTTGAGAAAGGCAATAATTAAAGATGTAGAATGATTGACAGAAGTGAATGACAGAACACAGGTAATGATTGATGAAGCTGGAGATGTGCAGGTGTACACCGATGATCATTACTGCGCTCCTAACAGTCTGTAACAGTCTCCTTAAATCTGATTTACTGGCTGACCCAAACCAGACAGTTACAGAAGAACACAGGACAGACTCAATAATAGCTTTCGACACACTCAGTGTCTGAATCTGTTCACTCGTTTTCATTGTTTCACTCCATTAGCTCTCTAAATTAACCCACTACAGTGATGGGAGAAACGAAGCTTTTCAAAGCTTCGAATCAATTGATTCACAAAACGATTCACTGTTTGGAAACACCACACTCTGGTGACGCCTGCTGGTCAAAAGTGTGTAAATGCAACACAAAACCTGGTTTTAATATGTGTTTTTCAAAATATTTAATATTAATTTGCTGGCTTACTTTGTTTGTTTTATGGACAGATTCAGAGGAAATTGAGAAACTATTATCTACTCCTAATTATTTTGATCGCACAAATGCCTTGTTAAAAATGTTTAGAATTGATGAAACAGATCTGAGATATGTTCAGATCTATAGACGCTGGTTCACAGAGATCGCCCTCCAGCGGTAAACACTGAAATATTGAAACAGTCGTGACGTAACGAAGCCTCGCTCTGAAATCACGCTCGAAGCTTCATCCTGTGACTAGAGTAATGATGCTAAAAATTACATTTGAAATCAAAATAACTTACATTTTAAAATATATTCAAGTAGAAAACAGTTATTTTAGATACTCAAAATATTCAAAATTTTACTGTTTTGCAGTACTTTGGATCAAATAAATGCAGGCTTTGTGAACAGAAGAGAACGTTTAGTGTATAGGCAACGTTATATTTTCTCTAATTTATATCTTTTAATTGGCTAATTTATATATTTTAATTGGCTCAGTAATAATGACTTGTTAATGTTTATATACTACTATACAACACTTTTTTATCACATAATAAGGCAGAGTAGTTTCTATACTGTAATCAATGCTATGCAAATTAAAACTGCAATTTTTATATACTTTATTTATTACCTGGAGATGACTTGAAAAACACAAATAAACCATATATTGATGCAGTCATTTTTTTTTTTTTTTACGTCTTCGTGTTTCCAAAAGTTTCAGTTTTTCTGTCATTTTTCTTATATCCCCCAATTAATCTATGCCCATGTTACTTAGTTTGTCTGTATTGTACACAGAACGTTTGCTCTTCAGCTCTCTCTGTGCACACTAGAGTCCGGGTCGTGTGGTTGGCGCTGTAGGAGTTGTTGGCTGTGCAGGTGAGGGTGGTGTTTTCTTCTGGACGGAGGCTGATGTTCAGGTGAGCTCCTCGAGTCTGGATCTGAGGAGCGCTCCAGCTGTAGGAGGGCTTGGGATCACCGGACGACAGACACTGAAGATCAAACACGCAGATGTTTTTTGATTGCAGCCAGGACTCACTGAACTCAATCTGAACATCTCTGACGAGCTCTGTAGGAGAATTAATGATATTAGCAGACTGATTCCCTCATGAAGCAACTTTTTAACTTTAGTTAAATAATCATAATCATGTTCAACATCAGTTCTTTATACATTGCTTTAGAATTTGACAGCATCGGCAGAATAAATATCAAGTAATTAAACTCACCATGAACATGAAGCTCAATGAACTTTGTTTTATATTGTGTAGATTTTCCTTCTGCAACAATAGAGAATCTTCCAGAATCCTGAAGTCTAAGGTCTGTTACTCTTACACTAATATTGTCCTTATACATCTTTAACCTTCCATTAAATAATTCAGATTTAGCTTTTTGTAAATCACTATTGCGATACTCAGCAAAAATAGTCTCATTATATTTCCACAGGGCTTCAAGACCATCTTTTGGATAATCAGCGATTAATTCCAGTGAGTCTCCAACAGCTTTACGCACAACATCTTCATCTGCATCAGAACATGAGCCTATAATACAGAAAAAAAAGGTTATAATATCACAAATTCATGTCGTATTTCTTTCACATTCAACATAAGACAATGTGTCCATCAACACACATAAATAAAAACTAGCTTGACAACAAGAAAAAAGGAACAGAAAGTTGACAGAATATAGATCAGCCGTGTAAAGAAGCTGACAGAGTTTAGGCTTCCGACCACCTCACACACATTACTCTGTCCTCACACACTGTCTTCTGGAGGAGCGCTCCACAGCACCGTCAGGATGAAACATGGCCAGATATCTGAACTGCATATTCAAGTCATGGCCTTTAATTGGGTTTGTAATGAACAATTAGGTCCATATACATGTATTTGGACACTGACACAATTTTCATGATTTTGGCTTTATACAGAATTAAAACAAATAAAGAAAGAAAAATTTAAGTGCAGACTTTAATTCAAGGGTTTGAACATGAACATGACTTAGGAAAATGCTTAGGAATTACACCCATTTTTATAAACTCTTTCTTCCTTTAGTTTGGTCTTCAGCGAGTGAAATGCTGCTCAGTCGAGTTTAGATCAGGAGACTAACTTGGCCATTGCCCACTTTTTACCTTCAAAACCAAAAAAATATTTTGGGTAATCATCCATGTGTACTGTGAAGCCCCATCCAATCTTTGCTGCATTTGACTGAATCGGGTCAGAAAGTATATCCCTCTATTGGTTCAAGCCCAGTGCAGGTGATCTTTGGGCTCAGAGCAGGCTCTCTGTGAGCAAGCCAAACTATGGGACTGCCCACATTAAACCAAAGATGGCCCAGTGTGGGTAGATTTCTTCATTACCACTAGGGATGCTAAAGAATTTTAAGTTTCCTTAAGTAAAAACTTGTGGTAGAGAAAGTTGGCAAAGAAGAAAGGAAGACAAAGGCTGCATCCGAAAACTGAAAAATGCTGCCTTCAGAGGATGCACTGCAAGGTGGGAGGGATTCAAAGTTAGCTTCAGTTCCTGTGACCTGAGATCTTTTTCAGTACCACCTCAGCTGAGGTTCCAAGTGAACCGTACCATTCACTGCATTTCGTTGCCTTGTACCTTACATGTGCAGGGACAATAAAGTTGAATCTAATCTAATCTAGTCTAATCTAATCTAACTGTTACCAAAACGTGAGGTGTAAGCTCTGCTGATCACGGATTGGCCGGTGTGAATCGTCACTACCCGCGTCCCTGAAACTGTGACACAAACACAACAGAAGAGCTAGATTTAAATCAGCACAGCAAGCGAAGGATCGAACGTAATTGTTTTGAACAATTGCACCTTTTTTAACAACCAAAACATTTTGTTGTCTGTTGCGGAGGTACAGACGATCATCTCGTTGATAGCAGAGGAGCGGATCCAGGGAGAGCTTGATGGGGAGACGCAGAATGAAAACATTTTTTTTTTTTTTTTAGGAATCGTGGCAGTGCAACTATAATGACGTGAATAATCCCGTCTACTCTAAAGTGATACTAAACTGCAGTGGAGAAGCTAACCATACTGAGCCGTGATGAGCTGAGTCAGCTCATCCAGTAGACAAGCATCATAAGACTATCTCTAAGTGAAGTAAAGGGCCAGTGCTGGCTTGATTGCAGGGTTTTATGTTGCCGAGCTCACCAGTGTTTTCTTTTTGCTCAGAATGTACTGAACTGTTGATTTGTGGACTCCTAATGTTCCTGTCATCTGTCCGATGGATTTGTTTGATTTTGAAGCCTAACAATTGTCTGTCTCACCTGCATGTGCTCCTTTAACTGCATGATGTGGTTCAGAGCAACAGCTTCCAAATGGAAATGGCAAACTTAGAATCAACTCCAGACCTTTTACCTGCTCAGTTCATGTAGAAATAATGAAGGAATAACCCAAATTTAACAGCTTTTGAGTCAATTGTCCGATTACGTATGGTCCCCTCAAAAAGGGGGGAGGTACATATTAAACCGCTGTAATTCCTTAACTTTTCCTCCAGTTTCGATGAGAATACCCTCAAATTAAATCTCAGAGTGTGTACTTTAAGCCCATATTATATAACTTTACATTGAATACATTTTTGTCAGCAGCTAAAATAATAAAAATTGTGCCTGTGTCCAAATATCTGCACAGTGACTTCTGATCTGTGTCTGTATTTGTTAATTTATGCAGCTTATGTCCATTCGTGCTCTTCTGAGTGATTCATAGTACTTCCACCCATCACACTGCACTTCTTATTTTAAATGTGTGAGTTTTAATTTTAACATCTCATGTTAACCTCCACCACATCACTTCCACATCTGCATGTCTCTCTGTAAGCGTTAGACATTTTAATGACTTAATATTCTTCTTTCAAAGCACTAAATGGCAAATGAACTTTAAATAATGCTCTAAAAATGCTCTATTGCAGCTAACCACCTTCGCTAAAGATAAGGCTTGAGGTTTCCTGAGCCAAACATTTCTCACAGATGAAACACTGACTGATGTGGCCTACATGTCCATCATAATTTGCCTTAATCAGTAAAATAAAAATACACAATACTTTATCATTTCAAAACCACTGTAAGCATGCCTTGCATTAAACACATATAGTTTCATCATAAACATAAACATATTTAATTAATTGAAAATATGAAGAGTTCAGATGCAAAAGCCATCTGAAATTTTCAACGAAAATTAGGATTTTTATCAAGCTCCTATATTTATGTTCAGTTATTTCACTTTAATAGCCTGGAAAACGAATGACTCAACATAAGCATAGGAGCTTGATAAAAATCCAAATTTTAGATGAACATTTCACATGGCACTTAGAGGCTTTTACATCTGAACTCTTCATATTTATATTCATTCCCTACACAGGAATAGCTGTAGTCTATATCTCGAGTCACTCACCTCGGAGAAGGAAAACCAGGAGAACTCCTAAAACAGAGAAGCAGGACTCTTGAAAGTTGTTCATGTCCAGACGTCTAGACGACTGACTGAGGCATACGAGACAACACAGCAGAACGGAAGAGAGAAAATTAGACTTCCTCTCAAGTCAAAAAAAAAAAAAAAAAAGGATGCGAAATAACACTAAAAGTGTCCTCTGTTCTCTGTGCAGCATTTCTTGGTTTTCTAGAAAGTGGAAGTGAAAGGTAAATGGATGGACTCGTGCACCACAAATATAATTATGTTCCCACAAAATCTTTGGGCCTTCCTGTGCACCCAATATTTTATTTCAGTTTGAAAAGACTGTTAATGTGTCAATGTAAGTTAACCAGACATCTGCCCTCTGCTGGCTGGACATTGCTTTCTATTTAAAACGTTTATTTCAAGCAACATGTTTACGAAATACATAGCCTACTCTGCAGCAAAAATAAATAAATAAATAAATAAAATAAAATAAAATAAATAAATAAGATAATAATAATACAATCAAATAAAATAATAGCATAATTTCCCTTGGGAACGATCACATACATTCTTATGGTTTCCACTACAAAAACCATTACAAACCGTCACCTTTTACCCATTAAGGCCATAAAAAAATCTGTAGTGTGTTTGGGACATTTCCATTATAATTTAATGGTTTTAAAAAGCCACCAATAGAAGGTGAATAATTACCAGTAGAAACCATGGTCCTTTACAGTTTCCAGTAAAACCATTACAAGTCCCATTATAACCAGTAAAACCATTACAAATGATTTGATGGTTTCAAATGTTTTGTTGTTGTTGTTGTTTACAGCAGTGTAGTTTTACTGTTGGATGTCTGATTTTTATTTCAATCTTTTAACTAGAATATAAAATATTATTACCATCTTCAAGAATTAGCTAAAAATAAATCTCTTCCATCTTTATTTGATCCTCTGACTCTAGCACTCTCTAATCTAATTATGTTCTTAAACACACACACACTTTTCCCTTTTCATTTGCTGCTTTTTTTCTAAAAAAAAAACAAAACAAAAACTTTCTAATCTTTTTCAGTTCTATCTGTTTTCTTTCCTGTCTTCACAGAAGTTTTGCGTTCAAATATTTCAACTGAAATCAATATTTCGTGTTTAAGTATTTACTTATGGGGCAAGTAGCTGTATAATAAGCGGAATAATGTACATCCAGCTTTGCGTCAGGGTCCTGATCTCCCTGTCAGGGTTTATTCTGAGATAAGAGCATGAGCAGAACGTTGGCAATGTGTGTGTGACATCACAGTGACGCTCCACATTCAATTCAGTGTAACCCAGCGCTCGCACATCTCAATAATAACAATTACCAACTGCAGAACCGAAAAACCATTACGTCACAGCAGTCTGAGGCAGGAAGTGAGCAGTGTAAACGCAGAATAAACATCATGGCAGGCAACGTGGTAAAGACTAAGAAGCTGAAACTCATGCCATAAGAAGAGAACGCAGTAAGAAGTTAATGAGAACTAGCTACATTATCATGGTCTAGGAAGAGAACACAATTAAAAATTTGTCTGTGGTGTATTTAATTGTTGGATTAATGTTGTAAAAAAAATGTGGCTCTAAGCATTTTATAAAAGCTCGTTGTGATGAAGGCACTTAAAGTTCCAGTATGCGACTTTTGTAATTGTCCACAAGAGGGCGCATTTCCAACAATAACAAAGACGAAGCTTGATGACGCTATGAAGCTGGTGATGATGGGAGATGTCTTTTTAAATGCGTTTTCACCATAGCAATGTATCTAAATTGCATAAACAAATCATGATCACAGATGAGGTAATTTATTCGGTTTTGTATTACCTGTATATCTGATCGTATTATTTTATGTCATCATAATTAATGACCTGCAAGGAATGTTATACTATATTATCCCGTTACAACTTACAGCTATTTGTTAAATGATTTGTTGGGTTAAAGTTGTGCAGTGTTACGTCTTTATGGTTAATGCCGTGTTGTTTAACGTGCTCAAACTAATCGTTCTAAAAGTAAATTTGACGAACATTTGCAAGTAATGACTAAATATATTTTTAACAACACATATCCGATTGTATTTAATTGTACTGCCATAATCTCGGTCACCACACGTGATAAAAATCCTTACCTTAGTACAAAGAGCAATATAACTTTGTTTATAAGTGCTATTATTGACAGTTGCATGTGTTGCAGGGAAACACAGATACATCCTCACTGGAATTATCAAATCCAGATGAGACCTGGACCATCTTTACTGTAACTATTACGTTACTTGTACAATAACATAATAAATAATTGATTTGCTTACCTGTCTATCAATACACTCGCGAGAGCAGAGTCTCTGTCAAGTCCAAGATTTTCGCGCAGCTCTCTCCATCTCGTAAACGCCTGGCCGATATTTATCCTGGTTTCATTCCTCCGTTTGTCACACAGTCTGTGTGTATCCGAATATGGACGCTTACGTTTTCCTGGCACTTCAATACTCGCCAAAGAGTAATCGTGATCCATAACAACGACAACCAAACCATACGCGCGGCTAACCACATAACTAACATAACCACCACTTCCGCATTTGACCATGTGATATTCCACTGTGTCATCACATGGTCTACACCAGAAACAAAGTATAGAGCGGACATTGCGTCACTGAGAGGCGACATTTCTTTTCCGGGACGGCCAGTTATTTAAAATCGGAATTTCTCTAAAATAAAAAATCTTTGGAGACTTTTGAGATATTGAAAGTACACAACTGGTGGAAATATATCACACTGTGCAAGTTATTTTCGGAAATTTTATTACAAAATTCCTACATATTGGAGCTTTAAAGTGTTCATATGATGCAATTTCTAATTTCTCCTGTTTGCAGTATTTTTAAACCAACAAGACGTGACACATTGAATGCACACATTTAAACCCACTTCAGAAAAGCTGTCCCTTACGAAACAAAATGATAATATACTGCAAAATATAATGCATTTCAAAATATATTTCATATATTTTAGAAACTAGTGCTTATATTTTTCAATATACAGCAATATATGATCATGTATTATATATTGATAAAATATAGCTATATATTGCTACATACAAATATATTTAGAAATGAAGACAAAAATATTAATTGTTTGATATTTTATTGAGCACATATTGCACATAGATGTATGTATGCACACATTCACTGAATGAGTCACAGCAGATTTCTAGTTCCCAGCATGCTTTGCTTCTGACTGTTAATGGAGAGTGAATATTATGTGCTCTGGTTTAAAATCGTTAAAAGTGTTATGTCATGTGTTTTTGCTTAATATCAATAAAGATAAAGGGATCTGTGCAACGGTGGATTATTTTGAAGTGTAAAAGGGTTTCTGGTATGTGTAAGTGTGTGAGGTTACAACTGTGCAGAAGAGTTGAGTCTGTAGTTAGGAAGATGATTGACCAAACACCATTAAATCACGTTACTTTATTTAAAAAGTAATGGCTGTGCACTATTCAGCACAGAGAAAGTCTGTTATCTAAGTGTTTAATATGAGAGGGTATGCTATTGTAAACTAGCTATGTTTTAAAATATGAAACATGTATATCATAAATTGTTGTTAAATTTAATAAACATATATTTCCATACATGTGTGTACATACTGCATGAGTAAAATGTATGTTTAATATATTTTTACACATGCAGTACCATTTCATCTTGGTCAAAAGTTTCATAGACAAGCACTTAACCTAACAAAACACAAACAATTAGACTACATATTTGTGTATTTTAGTATCTTTTGAGACAGTTGTATATAGATATTTCATGTTTTTTAACGTATCCCATTAAACATTCACACATAAAACAGGGAAAAAAGTTTGTGCAGCACTCTTGACCTACAGGTATTGAGTGTTTACTATTTTTTTCTTTATATTTTAGATTACATATTTCACAGATGTGGATTGGGCTGCAGACCAGCACTACATTTCCACTGTGTCTACAGTACAGCTACAGGTTTTAAGGAGAGATGATTTCAGACTCATTTAGATGTTTGTAAATGGATGCAGGATTCCACATCATGCAAAATGCCACAATCCACCAGAGCAACAGACCATGTGACTTCTGGGACCCTATCAGCCACCAGCAGCATCCTCTATAACATGCCAGACAGGGGTTGGTGCACAGCCTGTTATTAAACAGAAATGTACAGTGTGTGTTACCCTAAAAATAAAAAAAAATGATATCTATATAAATTCAGGACATCAATGCAAGCTTAATAAAATCATAAAGTGTTGACAAAGATATTTCCAGTCCGCTCAAGGACAACAGATGGAGATTAGCTAACAGCTAAATCTGGTGCAAACCATCTCCTCACTCATGAGATAAATGTTTTTTAAATGAATGAATGAATTAAATATTCAATTCCTTTATGTACACTGCTCTCATGAAGGAGCCACAATTAGTAAAACCTCCAGGTCAGTTTTGTATGGTTGTGGTAACACTGCCGTGTCTTTAGAGGTTTTGTGTAAGAGTATCTGCAATTAACAGAAGAAGACCAGGAGAAGACCCTGTTTATGTTTGTTATGTTTAACATGTTTGTGGAGTTTTAAATTCATTCAATTTGATTATATTTTTAAATCTTGATTTTGGTTTAGTTTTTTTTTTCTTTGGTTTTTGGGTTTATTTATTTACTTATCTATTTGAGGCAAAGCTAGTGTGTGAAGGTTTTTTTAAGGGGGAAAAATGTTTTATGTAAATATATATTTTTTTCAATCTGATGTAGAATTGTTTTGCCTGTTTTTTAAAAAAAAAGAAAATGGTTCCATAAAAATGGTCAGCTATGAAACAGTTAAAATAGAAGAAGAAGAAAAAAATAGATTTTTCAGTTAAATCAAATGTTCAAACGCCCAACCTTTGTTTTATTTTGGACTGATCTGTCTTCGCACGTCGGCAAGAGAAACTGCAGGGAGACATGTCAGTCCTCAACACTTGCCTAGAGCTGTGGGGAGTAGTGCAAAAGGGGGCAGTGACTTCTTTCCTAGTCAAAGTACAGGGATGACAGTGGTTTTTAGATGTACTGTCGTATTGTAGCTCTCATGACATTCAGTAGAGCAGAATAACTTTTAACTGTGACCCTAAATACTTTTAATAACATAAATCTGCTTCTTTCCAGAGCATTAACTGACCTGAATATGAGCCGGATGGACAGCACTGACTCTGATCTGAAGGAAACACACTTGACTAAAGTTAAAAGCTACATAGAAAGTCACTTTCCAGTTTTCAAGAGACACTGTCAGCAGATGAGGACACCTTAAAGCAGGTTTTCTAACTTGGTTAATTAACACAACCTACTTGCTTACGCTGTTTCACCAATTTTTTTTTTTTTTTTTTTTTTTCTCTGGGAACCAAATCAGCCGGGAACCATGAAGGATTAATTCATGGTTTCTTCATCAGGATCTGATCTGCATGGCTCATATCTGGTAAATGATGCTAAAGACACAAACATGTCTGTTTCCTGAGCTGAAGGACATTACTGTAATGGTGAACTGTCCAACATACGGTGGTCATTTTGTTCATAACAATAACTGCATAATCAACATGCACCCTAAAAAATAAACAAATAAATAAAACACCACCAACACCAACAAATAAGCCTTCTCTACAGTCAAAGCAAATATGCTCACTTGATGCTTATCTGAAATTACTTTTACCTATGGTTAAAATGTCAGTAGATTTACAATTGTGAAAAACTAATGCAATGAAAACATGTTTGTATTTTTATTTATTAAATATAAAACTCCAATTTCATTAACTGCAACAAAGTTTGAAAAATATATGAATGTGAAAAGCTGTATGTGGATTTGTAATTTTTTTTTTCTGTCTTAATGACTTAGGAAAAGCACAAGCATTTATTAGTAAGATGAAAACATATAACTCTAGATAATACAGTGAATATACATCTCTATAGAATAATGCATGTGCATAAGCAGTTCACTCAGATTAATTTCTTTAAGGGGTCATCGGATGCCTATTTTCCACAAGTTGATATGATTCTTTAGGGTCTTAATGAAAAGTCTTTAACATACTTTGGTTAAGATTTCTCAGTGGTAGTGTAAACACCCTTTTTATGTGTCAAAATCAGTTCTGCAGAAATAAAAGCATTTATAAAAATGTTTAAATGTTAATGAGCTTTGCTGACCCCGCCCCTCTCGACTGTGGGGTGAGGAACCCTGCTCTGAGAGACTGTTTACTAGCCGCAAAACTTGCTAACTAGCACGTTATTAGGAACAGCGATTGCAAAGATTTATAACAGCTTGTCCTCACTTCTTCTGTAGGTGAAGCTGGATAACAAATGATTTGCGTGAACGCATTTAGTTTGATCGTGGCGCATTCCCTTAAGAAACAAACATAATCCACTGTGTCTTCAGCAGCTCAGATATCGGGAGTAAATAAAGACTGCTATGTTCATTATTATATCCCACAACAAAACACCTCAATCGCTTAAGAGACTTCTTTTTGACATCTGCTCTGGCGGCGAAACAATGTTGGACTGATGACAGTCACTCAGGGCGGAGCTAAGTTAAAACACTAGTGTCAATCTACTATTGTGGGAGGGGCGTTCATCCAAGTGACATCACACAGACAAGGAGCTGAGAACGGCCCAATTTGAAAAAGGGGATATTATTTTTAGGGATTAAATTAAAACCACTGGGTGGATTTTATCATTATAGAGTAGATATGTACACACACTACCAACACACATTTAAGTTGAACAACATGTTAAAGTGAAATTAGCATCATATGACCCCCTTTAAGCAATGCAAGCGTCACTGTGTCTGCTGCTGTGAATCTCTTTTAGCCGTCTGTTGTCTTCACTGCACTCAGAGACCCTTAACAGATAAAACAGATACAAGATGATGCATTATGATGTGAACACTGCAGATCTCTGATTCGAGCTCATCAAACACATGCCACAATCTACGACAAGTGCAAATTGTGAGCTTTCTGTCAGTTATTATAAAATTATTGTACAATTGTAACAATTATTGTTTGATTTATTTTTATATTTTTTACCCTTCTTCCTAACAGAAGCATAAGTTGTATCACCAACTCCAGCATCAGCATCTGAAAAACACAAATCATCAATAATTACATGATAAAATTTAAGATTTATATATTTCTTCAATGAGCCAGATGACTTTAGGAGTCAGTAAAAGAGATAGGTCACCTCCCAAAATTAAAATTTTCATAATTTTGCACACCTTTGCATTTCTTTACTTTTTTTATGACTTCTGAGTATGTCGCATCATTTGATTCTGCCATGGAAACATCTGAAAAAAAGCAAAAAATAATAATAAAAAAAATAAATAAAATAAAAAAAAAATATATATATATTTATATATATATATATATATATATATATATATATATATATATATATATATATATATATATATATATATATATATATATAGTTGTTGTTTTTACCTTTATCCACATATGACCATAAGATCTCTGAATATGTGACCTCTGTGGTCTCTGGATCATCTAAAACAAACATGTCAACATTAATGAATGATATTTACTGGTGAATGGTATGTGTTAAGATAGTTTAAAACTCAACCTTTGTGTCTCTTCTTTACTTCAGTCACGTCGTCATAAACATGATCAGGATCTGCTGGACAGCACACAAACATTTGAGGATAAAAGATGAAAAGCAAAGCAGTCTTGAAGGTAAAAAACAATTATGAAGCATAACGGGATGGTTCAAAAATATACTTTGAAGAATTCTGGGGTCCAAACTGAACCCAACTAATTTATTTATTAATTTTTTGGTTTCACAGAGGTCAAAATCATGTAGATTGGAATTGACATGGGTAATTATTTGTGTGTGAATGTGTGAACTATGACTTTAAATGATTAGTTCATGAGGCTGACCAGACTGTAGAGGAAAGTTTTCTGGTTGAGATTCTGCAGATTGATTTGGGACTGATGTCTGGTTAATGTTACGCTGCTGATCTAGAATAGAAACAAAGAGCATTATGGTCACTCAAGAGTATCTGCAGTGATTACACTGACTCTTTCTGCTGATATTTAGATCTTCTCATGAGCCTTTATTCATAAACGCTATCTTTCATGTGTTTCTGTTCAGTTGTATTAATCATGTCATGAACACCTTTGTTCTTCTTGTATCTCCACAGCAGCAGCAGAGAGATGAAGATCAACAAGAAAACACTCGATCCCACAACCACAGCAGTGACCGGAAGAGAAGATGAAGCTGTGAGACACATTCAGATCTGAGCTTAAGTCACATATGATACTATTTCATAAAACCTACTATTTCAAGGCTTCTGACCTCACACACTTTGCTCCTGCTGGTTATAACATTAATTTGAACAAAGATATCATTGGTAATCTAGAACATTTTATTATAAACCTTATTTGCCTCAAAAGAAGGCATTTTAAAGCCACGATAATAATAATAAAAAAAAAAAAAACTATAAATAGTTAATCAGTGCTTATAAGTATTTATCAGAGTATTTCCT
This sequence comes from Carassius gibelio, assembly GCF_023724105.1. Classification (NCBI taxonomy): domain Eukaryota; kingdom Metazoa; phylum Chordata; class Actinopteri; order Cypriniformes; family Cyprinidae; genus Carassius; species Carassius gibelio. The sequence continues at coordinate 3,329,480 of NC_068402.1, forward strand.
CACCATTAACAGACAGATGTATTCGGTTACGGTCCTGTGATGAGTTTGGTCTCTGATCTCTCTGTCCTCTACACCAGTACTGACCCTGATCAGATGTAATTACTCCTCTGATAGTGAGAGTGTCTCTGTTTACAGTGTAACCATCAGACGTCTGTGATATTACACTGTCTGTGTCTTTATACCACTCATATCTCCAGTCACTGTAATCAGACTCAATCTCACACTTCAGATTGACTGTCTCTCCAGTGAATACAGGACTGTCTGGAGTCATAGTCAGTGAAGATCTGGGGGAATCTGGGAAGATAAAATAGATACAATTACGCACTAATAGTTTACTAAACACAATAATTGATTGTGTATTAAATATCTTATTTTATGTGTAAAATTAAGAATCTACCATTAAAATCCCATATTAGTTGATCATTAAGCAGAATTTAATTTACATCTCTGGTACATTCGGACTAAGGTATGAAAAAAAAAAAAATTCTGAATGTTATTCTGTTTATGATATTAATGAAAAGGTGCTGTCATAAGTCACATTCATTGTTTTGTTACGATTTTAAAGGGTTAATGAAATAGTAAATCAAATTTGTGTCATGTTTACACAAATAAGAGTTTATATCATTTTATTTCAGTCGTGGAAAAAAAGATCAAGTGAAGTGAAGGCTAAACAGTTTGAGTTTTGGCTTCACTTGGCTATAGTGGAAGTAGAGAAGTGTTGTCTATTTTTTAAAGACAGTCAATGATTTTGAACAACTCATGTCTGTCCATCAGGGCTGGGAAGGTTACTTTTAAAATTAATTTTGCTACAGATTACAAAATACAAGCTTTAAAAAAGTAATCAGTAACGCATTTCGTTAGATTACTCAGGTTTAGGAACTTAATCTAAATACTTTAGAACACATTGAAATGCTTAAGCTTTGTAACACAAAGAAACATATTAACTTGAAGTTTATTTTTTTATGCTTTCCGTCATCTACCAGCCATACTGTTAAGAAGGAGAGTCAGAGGCGTTTGGATCCAATTGCAGCATTTATTCAACAGAATGGTCAGACAGGCAGAGATCAGGAAAGGCATCAGGTGTGTCAGGGATATCCAGAATCATAAACAGTAACGGGCAGAGATCGGGGCAGGCATCAGAGAATCAGAGTCGAAATACACAATCCAAAGGTCAGACACGGAAACACAAACACAGGGAAAACGCTCGGAAATTTAAGACAGGGCTAAACAAGACTTCGCCATGTGGTGGTGTGAGTATGCTGTTCATATGGGTGTGTGTGTGTATTATTTGCAGGTGTGTAATCAGATGCAGGTGTGTGTGTGTGTGTGTGTGTGTGTGCACGAAATCAGTCCCAGGTATGAGGCAGGATGGGAAATGGAGTTTGAATGAGTCCTGAGTAGAGTGCCCTCTACGGAAGTTCATGGGCACTTCAGCTGATGATCGTGACGATTGGCTTCCAGACACTCTAAACAATCTAGGAGCGTGGTGGAGCAGAGGCGGAACAGGGGGAGGGACGGAGGGCCAGGTCCATGTTGAAGTGGAGGGGCTGGGACCGGGGCAGAGCCAGACGAGCCGGAAGCAAGGGTGGAGCAGGCAGAACTGGAGACCTTCCTGGGCTTAACATGGGAAACAGGAGCCCACCGTGGGCTTAACTCAGGCACAGTAGCCTGCCGAGGCAGAGCAAGGGGAGCAGAGAACCACCACAGCCAAGCAGACAGGACAGGAATGAATGAGAGTTCAAAGAAGGCTTCCATGGCCGTGACGGGACAGGCGGGGAGTTCATGGATGGCCTCCGTGGCTGTGACTGTACAGACAGTGAGTTGGTGGATGGCCTCCATGACCATGACCAGATAGGACTAGAGTTCTGGAAGTTCAGCTGAGATGTGGCAAGGCTCATGAAGTTTAGCTGAGACATGACAAGGCTCTGGTAGACCCATGGTGATTTGACTGGGTTCAGGAAGATCAACTGTGACTTGACTTGGCTTCTGAAGAATGAAGATCATTGGTGACTTGATTTGGCTCATGAAGTTTACCTGTGGCTTTACTTGACTTATGGACATTAATGGTGACTTGGCTGGATTCGCAAAGATCATTGGTGACTTGACTTTGTTCGTGAAGATCAACTGTGACTTGACTTTGTTTATGAAGATCAACTGTGCTTTTACTTAAAGGGGGGGGGGTGAAATGCTCGTTTTCACTCAATATCCTGTTAATCTTGAGTACCTATAGAGTAGTACTGCATCCTTCATAACTCCAAAAAGTCTTTAGTTTTATTATATTTATAAGAGAAAGATAGTCTGTACCGTTTTTCCCGGAAAAACACGAGAGCCTGGAGGGGTGACGTGTGGGCGGAGCTAAAGAATCACGAGCGCCAGTAGACTTTTGCGTTGAGAGCATGTGTAAGCTGTGACATTACCGTGAGGGAAAAAACATCATCCAAAACAAACCATGGCTAACAGTCAGATTCAGCTTATATTTATGATCCAGAATCAGATCCAGAAGCTGAAATTTAACAAGAGCAGCATCAGCAACGACGTCTCTATGTGGTATGTATTGAAACTGTATATATTTGCTTAGTGGTTTTGGAAAATGACTAAGTTCCACTTTATGTCATCCTTTTTTTTTAAGGTGTACATGTTGAAAGAGCAGTTTGATGCCAACATCGCATTTTGTTTACTTGATGTGCTTACGCGCTGATAGCTAAGTTAACAACACAGAGATATTTGAAGAAGCTTTACTCACCGCCTGCGGTTCCAACACACGATCGTGACCCTTTTTCGTTGGGACTGCATTATCCTTAAGAAATAAACTATATGAAAATACGGCGTCAAACTGGGCCTTGTTTGTAAAACAAGCATCTTCGAAATGCAGGGAACAAACACAAACACTTGCACAACTCCGTTGATGCTCTGTAAAAATAAACTCCATCCACTGGTCCCTTAATGCTGGTTTTTCTTTGGTAATCTGTGCAGGGTTGTCTTGTCCTGGCAACCAAAAACACACTTCTTTTGTGACATTTCGCGACGCTCTCGCTCTGATCAGTGAAGTCTGTTTTGCTCTCAGTGCTCTGCTATACGGGAGCGCGTGCTCTTCCGGCAGAAGTGTCCTTAGGACCCATATGGGAATTCCGCTCCATCTAACGTCACACAGACCCATACTCGAAAAAAAACTTTCCGAAACTTGTGACAAACCGGAAGGAGTATTTTTGGACTAACTTGACTCTGGACAGTCGACGGGGACCTGACTTGGCTCTGGGAAATCAACAGCGGCGGCCATCTTGTGCAGCGGTGCTGGGCTGGCGACCATCTTATGCAGCGGCGCTGGGGTTTCAGCACTGTCCTCTGCCTCACCCACAGTGAACGAAGATCCACACAACAAAAGAGCATATTCTATGATATCCCTTAGACTGCTATTTTTTCCCCTCCAGGTAACCATGATTTAATTGACTCATAAGTCCTTAAACAAAGCTTCATCATATACAGGAACCTGATATATTAGCTCACAGAACTGCTGAACATACTCCTCAATCGATTGATCTCCTTGTCGTAGATTTAACAGCTGGTCGACTGGATCCATGGTTAGGCTGGATTGGCGAGTGGCTGATTTGGAAACCTGAACTGATACCTCGGTGATGACGGGGTAATACTGGGCTGCTGGATCCTTGAGTGGCGAAGTCTTCTGTTAAGAATGAGAGGTGTTCAGATCCAATTGCAGCATTTATTCAACAGAATGGTCAGACAGGCAGAAATCAGGGATGGCGTTAGGTGTGTCAGGGATATCCAGAATCATAAACAGTAAAGAGCAGAGATCAGGGCAGGCAGCAGAGAATCAGAGTCGAAATACACAATCCAAAGGTCAGACAAAGAAACACAAACACAGGGAAAATGCTCTGAAATGTAAGACGGGGCCAAACAGGACTTTGCCGTGTGGTTGTGTGAGTATGCTGCTTATATGGGTGTGTGTGTGTATTAGCTGCAGTTGTGTAATCAGATGCAGGTGTGTGTGTGTGTGTGTGTGTGTGTGTGCATGCGCACAATCAGTCCCAGGAATGAGGCAGGATGGGAAATGGAGTTTGTATGAGTCCTGAGTAGAGTGCCCTCTACTGAAGTTCATGGGCACTCCATCTGATGATCGTGACACATACGATTTGTGTTTTCTTTGCATTTTATTTTTAAGAACATACATTTTCCATATAATTTCTATGAACAACAAAAACTGTTGTCATTTAAATCTTCCAATCAATATAAATTAGATTTGAATACAATTACTGGGATTCTGTGCTGTTTCATGCTGCATTCAAAGATTCAAAACTAATCCAGACACACCAAACACATGATAAAAGCAGCCAAAACAACTGGCTCAGTTGTCCAAGTTACACAATAGATTTATTTAACGAATGGACCAAACTTTTATTGAAAAAGAGCCGCAAAAGAATCGCTGATTCAAAATGGACAGGGCTCGTTTCCCAAGGCCACAAGCAATGTCGTTATTAACTATGCTTTCGGGAAACACACCTCAGGGGTCGCAAAATTTCACATTTCCCTTGTATCCCTTCGGGCAGGCATTTTTCAAGTTTTGGTAGCCCAAAACGAATTTAACAAGCCCAAAAAATGATCAGCAAAATCTAGTAGCATATCTAGATGTAATGATTCAGTTAACTTATGATGCAAATAAAGTTCACAATACAGATTACACCATACAATTTTCTTACAATTTATTTATATATTTACAAAAATAGATTCAAGACAAATTATAAATGAAAATGTGTCATTTTATTATCAGACAAAAGACAAAATGTTACATATTTCTTTGTGAAATTAAAATGTTAAATAATAAAGCTTAATAAATCAAATTTAAAAAAAAAAAAATTCATACAACTACAAAAAATATCAAAATTAAAAAAAAAAAATTGTCTGTCTATTTTAAATCAGCGGAAACCATTTGAATTACAATCCAAACAAGATGCTAAATACATGTTATTTCGGTTGTATAATTAAAAAAATTTAAGTAAAAACTGAATGGTCAGATTTTACCTTTGTGAATGAGACACAGATGTCACTCTCTGACAGCAGGTGACACTAATGGAACAGCAGGTATTTAAAGACTGCTGCCCCTTTATTTCTTTCTCCACTGTACACGTTCACTTTCAGGTTCACAACATAACCGACTGTGTTTACGACTTGCAGAGACAATTATTCTGAGATGATTTTGTTTGTATGTGTTCATTCAGAAGCAAGGATACACGAAAGAGGAATCAATTCAATGTAAGCGCATTGTCTGAAACGCTGCTCTCAGCGTGTGCTTTGAATGAGTGCTTGCAAGCTCCGAATGCACAAGAATGGTTTAAAACGCTTATTTTTGTTTGACTTTATAGACTTTTATTTCATGCATGATTTGTATGGATCTGTGCCGTTATTTGCAGGGGGGTTACGGGGGTCATGACCCCCTCAAAAATCTAATCCAGCTAATATAACCCCCCCCCCCCCAATATCATCACATCATTCAGATTAAAATGAATATTCTGAATGAATACTTTTCTTCGTTTTCTTTATTAATTTAATTTGCCAGCAAGGAAGATAGTATCATATTTTAAATAATCTGTAATGTGCCCACTGCACCGACTACTTAGTATTACCCAACCTGCTTTCTCTACCGAGTTTGTTCACTATTTTGCGCAGTCGCTGGGATGAATGGGTGGAGAAAGCTAACGGAAAGATGAAAAGGACTCTGAAAGGCTGCCAGACAATGATTTTTCATTGTTGGTCGACACCAGCCAAAAAAAAAGAAAAGAAAAATCCTGACCAAACGGAGGTACCCCTATTGCTAAGTTAGCTGTTAAGTTAGCGCAGTGTTTCTCGAAGTGTGGGTGAACACTGCTGGGGAATAGAGACATGACAAGTGGGGCGCGACAAACAGGTTTTGTGGCCATCTTCTTAATTTCTTTATTTATTGACCATAAACTCAAAACAAAGACACGTTTGAATGTAAGTTATTGATCGTAGTATCACTTTATGATTTCCATGGAGACGTGTCATTCATTGCTCTTCACACCGCAGCCACTATATCACTGAATGAATGATGATCTGCTTTTTATTCCTTTTTTTATTAAAATTTTCAAAAAAAAATTATCTATAGCAGTATATATCTGATTTTCCGATTGTCAAATATGTGGAAGTGGATGTTTTGTTGTTCAAACACCTTTAAAACGATCGTGTTAGTTGAGCTGTATGCGCAACGTATTTTAGGTATCTATCTTATTAAATACCTAACAAAATACATACAATATTAGGAATTTACCACCTCCGGCTCAATTTGAGATTATTATTATTAATTTTATTTATTTTTTTAGGAGATCAATTCTTTTACACAAGAAAATTACTCAATAAATGAATAAATTTGCCATGAGTTTACCCCCCCCCCCCCTCCCCCCAATACAAATTTTGTTAATTATAGCAAAATACAGTTACTAATATTTTTTATACTTTAAATACGTAACGCTGTTACATATATTTCATTACTCCCCAGCCCTGCTTCCATCAACTACAAGAGTGTTACTTCTGTTAACTTTGTTGTTTACAGCTGCTTCTCAATGAATTAGAAAGTCGAGGAAAAGTTCATTTATTTCAGTAATTCAACTCAAATTGTGAAACTCATGTATTAAATAAATTAAATGCACACAGACAGAAGTAGTTTAAGTCTTTGGCTCTTTTAATTATGATTTTGGCTCACATTTAACAAAAACCCACCAATTCACTGTATGTATTTTTCTATGTGTATATAAACTGTTTTCCCTAAACATTAGTTGGAAACACCATTTAGGAGACGATGATATTAATCTTACCTGTCACAGTGAGATTAACAGCAGATCTTGACTGTGATGAGTTTGGTCTCTGATCTCTCTGTCCTCTACACCAGTACTGACCCTGATCAGATGTAATTACTCCTCTGATAGTGAGAGTGTCTCTGTTTACAGTGTAACGATCAGACGTCTGTGATATTACACTGTCTGTGTCTTTATACCACTCATATCTCCAGTTACTGTGAGACTCAATCACACACTTCAGATTGACTGTCTCTCCAGTGAATACAGGACTGTCTGGAGTCATAGTCAGTGAAGATCTGGGGGAATCTGGGAAGAGAGAAGACAGAGCTCTTTCAGTCAGAAACATGATCTGATCGTCTGAGTTCGTGTGTTTGTGCGACACTGATGATGGTAAAGGCCTCTCTGTGTTGTTTTTTTTTTATTATTATTTTTATTTGTTTGCTTCTGTTAACTAAATGTTTTCATGCAAGTTCTTCTGAGAACTTTAGATATAGTAAGGTTAATAATTGTTAACCTGTTTATTTATTTATTTATTTTTTATTATGTTAATATGTAATGTTTGGTTAGTAAATAAAATAAATAAATAAATGCAAACTTTCAGTGTAACTGTCATAAAGATAAAGTCACATTGAGAAACAGTCCACTTTCTTCCATCTGTATTTTCTCTGTATTTCTCTGTATATATGTGATCTGTGTTGGTAAAATGAGTTTGAATACACACAGATGAATTACGAGCTACAGACAAAACAAGTGAAATGTCAATTTTGGTTGAATAAGGTTTTCACAAAATGAGTTCATTAAACTCTGGTCTAGTGATCCCAATGCTCCACATAAGCAGTTAAACATCTAAAAATGTCTTTATTTGTGTGCTTTCTAAAGTTTTGAGTATTTTTCTGCTCATTACTTCTCCTCAGCACAAGTGTGATGTTGTTGTAAAGTGCTTCAATCCAGCTGTGAATATTCAGAGCAGATCCTCGATGTCTTGAGTCTGAACCAATCAAACATCATTTTCAGAGCTGTGCTGATGTAAACAAACCAGCTTGTTGCTAAGCAGCAAATAACACCTTTAGTGATTGTTCAGAACTCACTGCACGGTGCTTTGTGTCTTAGCTTTTAATTCATAAGAGATCAATCCATGCAGGATAATATTGTCTGACTGCTGTGACAGAAGAATGATGTGGACTACAATACTTCAGACACTTTGGCTGTTTCTCACAAAACTATTGTATAAAGGTAGAAGAGCTGGAATATAACACATGGGTCACTTGTTTCTTGAAACAATCAGTGTTTTAGATCGTTTTTGAACTTTGAAAACTACTGTCACCATTAATAAGCAGTGTTGGGGGTAACACATTACAAGTAACATGAGTTACGTAATCAGATTACTTTTTTCAATTAATTAGTAAAGTAACTAATTACTTTTTAAGTTACCCCCCCCCCCCCCCCCCCCTCCACCCCTAATGTATTGATTGAAAGCTCTCCTGTCTCCATGTCGACAGATATCAGGAGTAAGATGTTACTTTAGTTCTAGAATAAATGTGAACATGCATTCATTCATCACGATCACTCACCTCAAAAAAAATAAATAAATAAATAAATAAATAAAAATCAGATTTTGTTTTCCTCAAAATTAATAAAAACTGTTAAAAGCAAATCAGAATATGACGACTCAAATCTGCAATAATTAAATGTTAAATACAAATATCCTTTATCTGTTTTAATTTGCTGTTGACCTTGCTGTTGACAAAAATTACTCAAGACAAACCAATATTTCGTCTTTTTTATTGCTGACTAGTGTTGAACTCTTCTTCTGTTCTACTGTACAGATGTGAATTGATATTTTCTTCATTATTCAGACATTAGCTCAAAGCCATCTGATGTTCACTCATCTGAACACATAAACCTAACATACTGTCTATGGCTCTCAAATCACTGCTTATTAAAATTCAGTGTTGACATATTTTGTATACCTCAATCTGAATTAAGGTCATTTGTTTTATAATTTTGTTACTGACTATTTTTTTTTTTTTTGTAAATTAAATTTTTGTAAAGGTAACTGAAAAGTAACTACATATATAGACACATTTACTCTCTATAATGAACAGATTTTTTTCCACAGATCGATATATATATATATATATATATATATATATATATATGTAAATGTGTCTTTTTATAGAAGACTTGGATTTTAAAAAAATGCAAACTTTGAAAAGGTAAATGGTTAATTGTCTGCATTTATATAGCACTTTCAACCGACCCCATGGCCATCCAAAGCGTCTGTACTCGGGACTGTTCCAGCTGTAGCAGACATACTGTAGGTACAGTAGGAACAAAAAAGAAAAAAACTTCCTGGGTTTATGAGATTGCTGTGGCAAATATGACCTACTTGTGGATGATAATAATTATTAATATATTAGTAGACAAATAAAGGAACTGTCATATGAAAAATCACTTATTTTCTGTCCCTGGTTTTTGTGTGGTAAAGGTAAAAGCAAAAAGTGTACCAACTGTACCTGGTCTACCGCCGTTTTTGTGATGTTATGCATAGTATAGTTGCACTAATCTATACACAGGAACATGCAGATATTTTAAAGCAAAATCATAGTGGCTAAAACACCTAGTGGTAGGAGTAGTATTTGACTTTGTACTTTTACTTGTAACTGAGTATTATTTCAGCGATGTAAAAATACTTGTACTTAAGTGCACTTTTTCAGTACTTTCTACCTCTGATTTTAATAATCAAAAGACCCTTTTGTTTAATAGAAAAATATCATGTATGTTAAAAAGGTTCTTCACTGAACCATTAGAGCCAATCAGAAGCTGTATTTTAATAGTGTACCTATAGGGGAAGTTCACACAGAAATATTATGATCTTCAAGTTAGGAATGTCAACGATTAATCGTTTGATCGATAATTGCTGAAAAATTTGATACTTTAAAGAAAATGCATAGCCAAATGTAATAGTCCTAAAATAAAAATAAGTTTGTTTTCATAAAAAAATGGGAAATATATCTGACTTGATTAAGATAACAGATTTAAAACAGAAGTGTGTTGTGGTGCTCCATAAACAAGTTCAACGAAAGGAAAGGATGACAACACACATTCTGTTTGTGTGCTTTATTTTACAACATTTTACAAATCTTCTTTTTTGTTGTTGTTGTTGCACAAATGAAGGTAAACAATCTTGTGGATTATATTTCACTCCAAAAAGGAGTTTTTTTTATTTTTTTAGTCTTAGCTGTTCAATTGTGCTGCACCTCACAAATTCTAGCTATTCAAACTTATATTGCAGTCTAAAGAGAATGAGATTTTCTGTCTATATGCGAAAGCATGTAAAGTACAAGACTAATAGTTTACATTATTAATAACAGTTTAACTTTCAAATACATTGCACATATGGAAACATTTGGATTTGTTCTGAGTGGGATGTGAGCAATAACCTCCAAATCCAGCCAAACCCAAGCTAACTCCGTCCTCGCCTGCACACGCGCACACTCTGTCACGATATAATGCACTGAAAATTACAGGTTTTTAAAAACAAGTAGGCCAATTACAAATCAGACATTTTGCAGAACAGGATCCAGTAGGATCAAACTTAGTACTTGTAATAGTAACAGATAAAAATGGTTAATGTGAGCAACAGTGTGTTTTGCAGCAGCGCTGATGGAAGCGGTTCACTTACTGCGCAGCACAGACACACACGCCACAGTTATGTTTGAGATCATTTTATTATAAATGCCATAATGTCCATTTAAAACATTGCAATTGTGTGTTAAAATACAACAACGAGCGCCAGGAAACTATTTAAAGAAGCACTTCATCATTCAGTAAAGTGATCTTAAATGTATGGTGCACGCTCTTCATTTAATCAAATGATAAAAATCACACCTATTTATTTTATAATCCTGCTACTAGCTTTTTCTTCAAGCTAAAACCCCTTTAATTCGGGGAGACACCTTTTTTTTTTTGTTTGCACATCGTGTCATACCAGTGACTGCACCGCTGCAATAGACACATTTTGCAGAAATAAGATTAAAGATTAATTGATCATAGAAATGAAAATTTACATCCCTAGTTCAGCTCTGTGCTCACACACATCAGACACACACCACACACACAAGTCTTTAGCTGTTGTGTTCTTATAGTGTCATGAGTGTTGTGTTTTTAAGATGACGCTTCATACTTCAGATTTAAAATACATTTTGAGATTCCTGTAACCAGTTCATTGTTGCATCTGTTGTGAACACAAGAACAGCTCCTGTGTGAACATCTCTTTAATAAGTTAAAAGAAAATAATCAAACCCTCAAATGAAGTGGAACAATCATATTTATGATTGGTGTGAATGTAACATCTGAGAATGAGAAAGTCTTTTGATTGGATGTGTGATCATACAAGTGCAGGACAGTGATATTCAACTCACCTTTCACTGAGAGAGAAACAGAGCTCCACTGAGATGAGACTGATCTTATCTGTCCTCTACACCAGTACTGACCCTGATCAGATGTAGTTACTCCTCTGATAGTGAGAGTGTCTCTGTTTACAGTGTAACGACCAGACGTCTGTAACATTACACTGTCTTTATCCCACACATATCTCCAGTTATATGTTTGGTCAATTCTCCATATCCATCCCCTGTAACTGTAACTGTCACTGTAACTGCGAGTCTCAATCACACAGGTCAGATTGACTGTCTCTCCAGTGAATACAGGACTGTCTGGAGTCACAGTCAGTGAAGATCTGGATGAATCTGGGAAGAAAGACAGAAAACATAGTGACTCAAACAAATCTTTCCCTCAAACTGTGTAAATGTTTCACAGAACTGAACATTTGATCCATGCACACATCCAGTGAAACGACAGACTTCTGTTTAGTGACGGATGCTGGATTTCTCAGTTTATTACATTCAGTTCATTTTAACCAGGAGCTGCAGCTCTGCAGAGTTTAGCTTCATCCTTAATTAAACGAGTCATTCATGAAACCAGTGACTTTTCCACTTGGAATAATAATAATTAAAAAGAAATTGAGTGAGGAGACCGGGTATGGTTGTATTTATATAGGCACTGAATAACTTTTTTCTTCAGCGCCTAAAATTACCTTTTTTTTTTTTAGGCTACACGTCTAAAACTTTTAGGCAAAGTACCCACATGTTTGTACTACAAATGGCAACAATTTAAATGTATTCAACTATATCACAGACTTTGTGAGATGATGACAAATACAAGGTGGTCCTTTGGGGTACTGGGGTATGTTGTAACAGGTAGACAAAATATACAAAACTAAGGGTACTCCAAGTGATATGCCACAACAACAGTTTTATTTTAAATGAATGGATGCAACAATAAATATGTGTGAATATGGGAAGTGTATGAGCATATTGTGTGTGTGCATGTCTGTACGTGCACATTCATATTTGTGTGTGTGTGTGTGTGTGTGTTCTTGTTTTTGTGAAATATCAGGACACAACTCTGTATAATGACATGGGTATGACACAGGTATTACAAGGAGAGGGTGACTTATGAGGACATAACCCATGTCCCCATTTTTTAAAACGCTTATATTTTTTGAGAAAGTAAAAATGCACAAAGTTTCCTGTGAGGGTTAGGGTTAGGTGTAGGGTTGATGAAGGGCCATAGAATATACAGTTTGTACAGAATAAAAACCATTACACCTATGGGATGAACACACTTTACACAAAAAGTGTGTGTGTGTGTGTGTGTGTGTGTGTGTGTGTGTGTGTGTGTGTGTGTGTGTGTGTGTGTGAGAGAGAGAGCAAATTAACAGAGATATGTATATCTCCACTCCAGAGAATGAACAAATGAAATGCATTCTTTACCAGTCACAATGATGACAAGAACAAAAAAATAAAATACAAATTCACTGAAAGTCTGGGGTTCTGCTTCATAAACGAGCCAAACCAATCAGGCCCGGCCATTTTCTTCTCATTTTCTTCTCTGGCTGATGACAAAGACTCGTCCTGCTCCCTGGCGAAGACCTGGTGAGGACTGTAGTATCCTACATGAGGAAGGTCCCTCAATCCCTGGTCTTTCAGTTCTTTATATTTCTGCCAATATCTGTTCAAGTTTACATGGCAGATTCTGTGGGATTTTGCCACTGCCCCAACAGACTTTCCTTTCCTAACTTTCTCTGCTGCTCTTTTTAAAAGACTAGCATCGACTCCAATATCTGTTTTTCCCAACCAAGTTCTAGGCATTCTGTAGTATTGTTAAAATCACAAAAATGTTCTTGGTTGTATGTAAGGGGATGGTTGTAACACTTTGAAAACACGTGTTACAAGCTACCCCTTCACTATCACCCATTGTTTAGCAAGCTGTATTAGCATGGTGCTTTGAAATTGGCAGAAGGTTGATACACCATTCTTTACTAGAGAAACTACAGTTTGACCTGATATAACTCATACAACATTATCTACAACGGTAGAAGTACTAAACAAAAAATGATCTTGTTATTTTTTTTTTACTTTCTTACCTCAGAATTAGATTTTCTGCTGTAGCTTCAGGAGACATAGCAACACAGACTGGAAAACCTCCATGTGGGATTGTAAAGGAAGCCTGATGAAACTGAAAATGTCACATGACTCCTATCTTGTCCCTGATTCATGAATTGGTAGTGTTACAACTCTCCCCGTGTTACAACCATACCCAGTCTCCCCTACATTTAATCCACTTTTTTGATATACATGAAATTAAGACACCCTTATAATGACAAGAAATTGTCTGTCATTTATTATTTTATCTTTTCTACCTCATGTTTTGGTATTTTTGTCAACCCTGTTACCGACACAAGCATTAGATACTATAGTTTAATTAAGAGCTATGTGATAGTTTTATTTCATATGAGCAACATTTTAGCCCCTCTTTTGTGACACTCACAAAATAAGTTTTGTTGAGATTATAACTTTTTGTTTTCTTTAATTTTATTTAAATAGGATTTTATTTTATTCTGATTTATATAATTGAATATCAATGAGAGATTACGAAAAAGCACACAATGACATGCATTTCATAAAATGGCCACTGGTTGGCAGTCACCACGAGCAGCGTCACACTGCAAGAGGGTCTGGATGCAGACTTGCACTTGCATTCTCATGCAGTGTCCGAAACCGTTTTTCATACATTATTTATATGAAAATATGTTATCTTGTCTTTTTCTTGCAGGACTAGTAGGCCTACTAATTTAGTTTGAATCATTTAATCGCCACTACAGCGTATTGTCTTGTTTTGTGTTGATTATAAGTGACGTCCACAGGTAGCGGAGAGTGCAAGTAGCGATTGCAAGTGACATTGTAATTTAGTTTCTATTTTCATGTCTTCGCCACCTGGCTACTGTTGTAAAATGTTGAGAGATTCAAACAAAAAGTTACCAATAGAACAAAATAATAATAATAATAAAAAAAAAAATACTGCAGTTGACATTGCTAGCGGAAGTCTGAGATTGCAAGTGCAAGTCTGCAGCCAGACCCTTCTCTCTCGCTGGGTCACTGGGTCAGAGCAAGATGAGCTCATAATCTGAGTGAATGGAGAATGAGCAACTGATTTCTCTGTAATATTTCTAATATTTGCAGAGCACTCCTATCAGAGGATTATCTATATATCTGCCAGCGGTGATCCAAACATAATCCAAATGGACTTGACTTGAACACATTCAATACACCACAAAGCACAAAGGCAACATGATGACTACTTATAGAAAACAATCAGGGTCACAGAATACACGAACAAAAGAACCAATCAGAACATGACACACAGACAAGGGGGTAACATGACAGAAGAAGGGCCATGACTTAACTCCAAAATAAAGACATGAAAACATGACACAAACCCCACATTACACTGTCACCCCTGTTACCCAAATGTCAAAACCTGTTACCCTGAAAAGTAACAGGGATGACAGTAACAGGTCTGACCATTTCAAACTAATTTCCTATTTTCTAGTCACTTCACAAAAGCACACATTGTACCTTTTTAAAGGATTGTACTTGTAGATAGTGATTGTATTAAAAGTAGGGGTGCTCCGATCATGATCGGCCGATCGTTAATGCGCATCTCGTCAGTAAAGCCGGTTTTCTAATCGGCGGTTAATTCCATCAGGTGCGTGATTTCACATAGAGCAGCTGTTACAACACAGAGCCGTTGTTAACTGAGAAGATGCACCAATAACACTGAAAATTAACGTGATTTGCGCATCTTCTCAGTTAACAACGGCTCTGTGTAGTAACAGCTGCTCTATGTGAAATCACGCACCTGATGGAATTAACCGCTGATTAGAAAACCGGCTTTACTGACGAGATGCGCATAACGATCGGCCGATCGTGATCGGAGCACCCCTAATTAAATAATCGTTGAAAATGTGATTTAAAAAAATATAAATTTGCCTTCATTTTGCAAATTAAATGTCCTGCTGAAAAAGAAAAATCATAGTGAGGATTGATCTTTATTGTTATATTTAATCTATGTTTGATTATTTCTTAGGGATGCAAGAGGCACTGATTTTGTGGAATGATCCAAACACAACTGATTCTGCTAATTGTAACAAATCACTGCTCTTAAGATTGGGATGAAGATCCAGATTTTATGTGAGGGATAATGCACATCCAGCCAGTTGTTCTCACAGAATAAACCACGACAGGTAACACACAGTTGTAACAGACAAAGGGTCAACCATAGGACAAACAATCGAAACAACAGATAAAACACCAGAGAAAGAAAAAAACTGGAAAAAAACAGAGAGCTCAGAAATGAGTAAAACACCAACAAGACTTCACAATGAGACTCAGACCCATCAGGGACCACAGTCACAAAACATCTTAAGACTAAAGTAGATCATAACCTGCAGATCTAGAAGAAACTCTTAAAAATAATGAGTGTGTCAGTCCTAATTTTAAAGGGGGGTTAAATGCTATTTCATGCATACTGAGTTTTTTACACTGTTAAAGAGTTGGATTCCCATGCAAAACATGGACAAAGTTTCAAAAATTAAGTTGTACGTTTGAAGGAGTATTTCTGTTCCAAAAATACTCCTTCCGGTTTGTCACAAGTTTCGGCAAGACAACCCAGCACAGATTACCAAAAAAAAAAAAAAACAGCATTAAGGGACCAGTGGATGGAGTTTATTTTAACAGAGCATCAACGGAGTTGTGCAAGTGTTTGTGTTTGTTCACTGCATTTCGAAGATGCTTGTTTTACAAACAAGGCCCAGTTTGACGCTGGATTTGCACATCGTTTATTTCTTAAGGATAATGCAGTCCCAACGAAAAAGGGTCACGATCGTGTGTTGGAACCACATGCGGTGAGTAAAACTGCTTCAAATATTTCTGTGTTGTTAACTTAGCTATCGGCGCGTAAGCACATCGAGTAAACAACATGCGATGTTGTCATCAAACTGCAATTTCCACATGTACAGCTTAAAAAAAAAAAAAAAAAAAAAAAAAAAAAACATAAAGTGGAACTTAGTCATTTTCCAAAACCGCTAAGCAAATATATACAGTTTCAGTACATACCACATAGAGACGTCGTTGCTGATGCTGCTCTTGTTAAATTTCAGCCTCTGGATCTGATTCTGGATCATAAATAAACGGCTGAATCTGACTGTAAGCCATGGTTTGATTTGGATGATGGTTTTTTTCCTCACGGTAATGTCACAGCTTCCAAACGCTCTCAACGCAAATTAACGCTTACTCGCGCTCGTGATTCTTTAGCTCCGCCCACACGTCATGCCTCCAGACACTCATGTTTTTTTCCGGGAAAAAACGGTACAGACTATCTTTCTCTTATAAATATAATAAAACTAAAGACTTTTTGGAGTTATGAAGGATGCAGTACTACTCTATAGGTACTCAAGATTAACAGGATATTGAGTGAAAACGAGCATTTCAGACATCAGAAGACTACAGAGAACTTTTCGGACTGCTGAAAGGATTATTGGTGCTCCCCTGCCCACGCTTCAAGAACTGTATACATCCAGAGTGAGGAAAAGGGCTCAGAAAATCTGTCACAAACACAGCCTCTGTGGCTCCCTCCGATCACCACCAGAGGGAACCGTCGCCCGAGTATTAACCTCTTTCAAAACTCCATTTCCCATAACACCCCGTACCTGGGGCTGATTACCTGCACAGGTGTCGCTCATCTCCATCCCCTATTTAATGAACTCGCCCTGTTCTCTCAAACGCAAAGTCTTGTTTTGCCCATGCAGATATTACCGAGCGTTTTCCCATTGTTTGATCTCCCGTGTATGACCTGGACTGCTTATTGGACTCTGATTCTTTGCCGCCTGCCTTACCGACCACTGCCTTGTTCTCTCGTCTCTGCCTGCCAGCTGCCAGCCCTGATTCTACGCTCTGTCAAGGTTTATGATTCCGATTTGTCTACGTTGTATCTAACGCCCCTGATTGATCTGTTTCTGTTTACTCTGTTGATTATTGAAATAAAGCTGCTTATGGATCATAACGCCCCTGACTCAGCGTTACAGAAGACTTTGCCAGATATTGATCCAGCGGCTTTTTTCCAGATCACGGCAGAAGTATCCGCTCAAGCCGCGGCGCTGACAGCCCATCAGCAGCAGCTGAATCGACTCACCTCTCTCACCGAAGAAATGATCCGAACCCTCCAATCACTCCGCCTGCAAACCCCGGAGGGAAATATTCCAGCAGCACCTCAACCACAGCAAATGGCCGCCGCCGTGGCCACACCTCCCGCTTCAGTAAGCCCGCGCTTGGCGTTCCCAGAAAAGTTTGATGGATCACCTGCCAGATGCAAGGGGTTCCTATTACAATGTTCGATGTTTGTTAACCAGCAGCCCTCGTTATATCCCACAGAGGACAGCCGAATTTCGTTTGTGTGCTCTTTGCTCACGGGGAGAGCACTAGAGTGGGCCACAGCCATCTGGAACGGTGATCGATCAGTTTTCACCACCTTTTCAGCATTTCTGCTCCGATTCAGAGGGGTTTTCGAACATCCCGCGGGAGGAAAGGAGGTTGGCGAACAGCTTATCGCACTCCGTCAAGGAGGAAGATCGGCCGCAGATTATGCTCTCTCATTCCGCACCCTAGCTGCACAAACTGGCTGGCCAGACGACCCTTTACGCCTGCACTTCAGGAGGGGACTGGATGCTGAGCTGCAGACCGAACTAGCCTGCCGAGATGAGGGCAAAACCCTCGAACAACTCATCGATCTGTCCATCAAGGTAGACAATCTGATTCGGGCACGTCGGCCCCGATACCGAACTTCATCACTCACCCCAGTCAACAGCTCAAGCCCGGATCCAGAACCCATGCAAATCGGAGTTACCCGATTAAGCGAGGAGGAAAAGTCACGCAGGCGACAGCACAACTTGTGTTTATACTGTGGCTTGGCTGGACATCTACGGGCTTCATGCCCCACTCGACCACCGCGACATTCAGCTGTGGTGAGTTATCCTTCTAGATCTTCCTCTATGTTAGAAATACCAGTCATGTTATATGTAAACTCTGCAGACCCGGTACCGGGTCCGAAAATAGCATACCACATGTTTGTGTCTCATTTGCATATCCTTCCTTATATGGCATTTGCCCAAAAATGGGTTCATTTGAAAGCTTAGAGTGTTTTCTTTACAAAGAATACCATTAATTGGGGTTTTATGATACATAAAGTAGTCAAATTAAGCTAAGAAATATATTTCCCCCCCCCATAAATTTCCATCTAACGATTGCGAATACGTTTTCGTAAGAATGTGTATTTAAAATATTTTTCACAAAACAGTCAAGTCATATATCACAAGAAAGCTCTCATTCTCAGGAATCTGATGATGTAGATCATTTTATTGTGTGACAATCACAGATCGAATGATCTTCAACAGAATCGCGATGTAAAATTTCTCACCTTATTATTTATACATTTTGCACCGCTTCAGTCAGCCGCAAACAGCCACGCATACCTATATACTCGATATAATCTTTTAGATTAGAATCTCTTCTTTCAAACAAGACCATTTTTACGTTTCTGCGTGCTTCCATTGCTGAGATATAAAGCGTTCTGTACAAGTGCGCAATAGAGGTCCAAAGCCCTGTGAGCGCTGACCAGACCTCTAACTCATATGATGCGCACTAAAGCCTTTTTCCTGCTATACACATCTGATCTCTTTGTGAAGCGCTATTAGTCCTAATAGCTGTCACTCAAAAGCCGTCTGAACCAGTCAGAGGTGCGAATAGCCGCAACAGGGGGGTCACTTACTGCCCCGTCCTGTTTCCGTCCGGTGACGTCACAGAACCGCTGACCGATGGGAAATTGAGTGTTTGGCTGCTTCTAAACAAAGACCACGCGAGGGGGAAACTACACGCGGAAGAATCTCCGGATTAACAATGAATAATATTCATAATACAAGTTATGGAGGACCACCGTCGCCGTGGAGAGGTCAGGACGCGCATCTGGTAAGCGTATACGCGTGATACTTGCTTTTATACATTTCATTCTTTATTTTGAAGCCTCGAAGCTCCGCTAGCCATAAGCTTATCTGTTTATTTTCATAATTTTCATATTTGACCGCATTTCAGTGAATATACAGTAAACAGTACAGTATACTGGGTGGATGAACATAAATTAGTTTGTTGACGCTCCGAAGTTCGCGTTGAAGCTTCGGGGACGCGGATTTATCGCTGGTTTTGAATAATAACAAACAGACACGCTATAAATATGAAATATCATACATGCTTGAGACAGGCAAGGTCTCCCAATCTTTACATGATGCAGAATAGACATAAATGAAATGATATTAAGCTGGAAATTGTGGATTCTATTTAAGACTGTGACAGACCAGATATTTTAATAATTCTATGCATGTCGCTATTGCCTAATATGATTTATTCTAAACATACACACAAAAAAGCACATTGTATTGAGATGGTTCATCATATGTGAAACAACATAAATAATACTATTTGTCACAAACAGCAGCTTTTTATGTAACTTCTGAGTGTTTTCTGTAAAATAATATACAGATATCACATTATTCCATACTGCAAGTGTGCAAAAGATGACTTCATACTTATTTAGACTAAAATTTTGTACAAAAATGGTATTATTCCTTCTTTCAGTTGGAATAGAATAACTTTTGCATAGATTAAGATAGAAAGAAATTTCTTTTTTCCTCTATTAGCTGACATGTGCTAGAAAAACATGAAATTGGACTAAAGTTACTAGGCCCTTCATTGCCTGAGCTATACTATTTCAAACTTCAGTTTACACAAATAAAATAAAAAAGCGCCTTGTTTTTTTCCCTATTTATTATAACACAGACAGCATATATTGTCATTTTTATCAATTTCAACAGTGTTTTATGTAATTTCAAAGGGTTTCCTTTAAAATGATACCAAACTTTGTCATCTCACACTTTTGAATGTGAATAGGGAAGCATTCAAAATTAGGAAGGAAAATGAAAAACGGAAATCCCCAAAATAGCATTTGTGCTTAAGAGGTTTTAATGGAATTAGCATCGAGGTGAGGGCATTGATTGATTCCGGAGCTGCGGGAAATTTTATTGATACCACTTTCATGGAGACTCATAACATCCCTTGTATTCCATGTACCTCTCACTTGGCAGTGGCAGCTCTAGATGGGTGACCGCTGGGCTCCGGTCGCATCCAAACCATCACTGAGGAGTTAGAACTCACCGTCGGGGCCCTCCATTCTGAAAAGATCCACCTCTACAGCTTCCAATCTCCTCATAACCCCATCATCTTGGGACTGCCCTGGCTGGAAAAACACAATCCAATCATCTCCTGGTCCAAGAAACAGATATCACAATGGTCAGATTACTGCAAACAACATTGTCTCCATTCCTGCACCCGACCCACGATCACTCATACTTCCTCATCGGCCTCTCAACTGCCTCAAGAGTATGACGATCTCCAGGAGGCTTTCAGTAAAACCAAGGCTGCGCAACTACCTCCTCATCGACCAGGCGATTGCGCCATTGAGCTGATGCCAGGCGCTCAACCACCCAAGGGCCGAGTGTTTCCGTTATCTCAACCCAAAGCCGCAGCCATGAAGGAGTATATCGAGGAGGAATTAGCCAAGGGATTCATTCGACCTTCAACTTCACCAGCTTCTGCAGGATTCTTCTTCGTGAAGAAGAAGGACGGAGGACTCCGCCCTTGTATAGATTACCGCGGCCTCAACGACGTTACGGTGAAGTACCGATATCCCTTGCCACTCGTCCCAGCGGCTCTAGAGCAACTACGCCGAGCAAAGTACTTCACGAAGTTGGACCTCCGAAGCGCCTACAACCTGATCCGAATTCGAGAAGGGGATGAGTGGAAGACGGCCTTTTCAACCACCACTGGGCACTACGAATACCAGGTCATGCCGTTCGACCTTTCCAACAGTCCTTCCGTGTTCCAAGCCTTTGTGAACGACGTATTCAGGGATATGTTGAATCGTTGGGTCATAGTCTACATAGACGATATCCTCATCTACTCCGAAACGTATACAGAACATGTGAAACAGGTCAAAGCCGTCCTCCAACGCCTAATCCAGCACCAACTGTATGCTAAACTGGAGAAATGTGAATTCCACAAGCAGACTATCTCCTTCCTGGGTTATGTAATCAGCGCTGGAGGAGTAGCCATGGAGGAGGGGAAGGTTCGCGCTGTAGTCAACTGGCCCCTACCCCAGACTCTCAAAGAACTACAACGCTTCCTGGGTTTCGCTAACTTCTATAGAAGGTTCATCCGCGACTTCAGCTCCATAGCAGCACCAATGACTTCTATGGTTAAGAAGGGCTCTCAGCGTCTCCACTGGTCCTCCGCCACCCTCAACGCCTTCCAGGCCCTCAAGGATAGATTCACCACAGCGCCCATCTTACATCATCCTGATCCAGAGCAGGAATTCATTGTGGAAGTAGACGCTTCAAGTTCAGGTCTCGGGGCTGTACTCTCACAACGTCAGGGAGATCCACCGAAATTATACCCATGTGCCTTTTATTCTCGGAAACTAAACGCAGCCGAGAGGAATTATGATGTTGGAGATCGCGAGCTCCTCGCTATGAAAGCAGCATTCGAGGAATGGAGGCACTGGCTAGAGGGGGCTAAACACACCTTCACAGTCCTTACGGATCACCGCAACCTTGAATACCTCCGGTCAGCCAAACGCTTGAATCACAGACAAGCCAGGTGGTCGCTCTTCTTCACAAGATTTAATTTTCAAGTCACTTATCGTCCGGGTTCCCAGAATACCAAAGCAGATGCACTCTCTCGTCTCTACGAAACCAACAACCAAACTCCAGACCACGAACCCATCATTCCTCCCACGATCGTTCTTGGACCCATCCAATGGGACATTATGACTGAGATCATTGAGGCCCAACGCATCGAACCTCCACCTCCTGAGACTCCCCAGAATCGCACATTCGTCCCTCAAACACTGAGACAACGAGTACTACATCAGGTCCACTCTACCCCAAGCTCAGGACACCCCGGTATAACCGCCACCATCCAGCTCCTATCTAACCGCTTCTGGTGGCCCTCAATGCAAGCAGACACCATCAATTACGTTAGAAACTGTATCACTTGCAACACCAACAAATCATCCCATCAATTACCCGCTTGTCTTCTTCACCCGTTACCCGTTCCTCAACGTCCTTGCTCCCACATAGCCATCGACTTTGTTACTGATCTGCCTCTCTCGCAGGGCAAAACCACAATTCTATCTGTGATCGACCGCTTCTCCAAAGCCTGCCGCTTCATCCCATTACCCAAACTCCCGACTGCCTTCGAAACAGCAGAGGCACTTTGTGAGAATGTGTTCCGGTTCTATGGCCTCCCGGAGGACATTGTCTCCGATAGGGGTCCCCAATTTACCTCCAGAGTATGGTCGGCATTCTGCCAACAGTTGGGCATCAATGTTAGTCTCACATCAGGTTACCACCCACAATCCAACGGACAGGTCGAACGTCTGAACCAAGAACTCTCCCGTTTCCTTCGATCCTACTGCAACCAGAATCAAAATGATTGGAGCCGCTTCCTTCTCTGGGCCGAGTACGCACAAAATTCCCTTCAAAAACCTTCCACTGGCATGACTCCCTTCCAGTGCATCCTAGGATTTCAACCTCCTCTCTTCCCATGGTCTGGCGAACCATCCGAATTACCTGCAGTTGATGCTTGGCTGAGACGCTGTGAGGAGACCTGGGACAGCGCTCATGTTCACCTTCTCCGAGCAGTTCGTCGGACCAGACATCAGGCCACGGACTTCCATCGAGATCACCCAGACAGACCCGCTCCTAGACCCCGAGGAAGACCCCGGCGACGATCACCTCATCGCGTCAGGAGCCGCTCGCAGGGGGAGGGCTCTGTCACAAACACAGCCTCTGTGGCTCCCTCCGATCACCACCAGAGGGAACCGTCGCCCGAGTATTAACCTCTTTCAAAACTCCATTTCCCATAACACCCCGTACCTGGGGCTGATTACCTGCACAGGTGTCGCTCATCTCCATCCCCTATTTAATGAACTCGCCCTGTTCTCTCAAACGCAAAGTCTTGTTTTGCCCATGCAGACATTACCGAGCGTTTTCCCATTGTTTGATCTCCCGTGTATGACCTGGACTGCTTATTGGACTCTGATTCTTTGCCGCCTGCCTTACCGACCACTGCCTTGTTCTCTCGTCTCTGCCTGCCAGCCGCCAGCCCTGATTCTACGCTCTGTCAAGGTTTATGATTCTGATTTGTCTACGTTGTATCTAACACCCCTGATTGATCTGTTTCTGTTTACTATGTTGATTATTGAAATAAAGCTGCTTATGGATCATAACGCCCCTGACTCAGCGTTACAGTATCCCTCACATCCAAGTCACCCCATCTTTGAACTTCTACCATCTGGCCGGCGCCTCAGAGCCGTAAATACCAGAACAGCAAGGCACAAGAACAGTTTCTTCCCCCAGGCAATCTACCTCATGAACAGTTAAATGTTCCCTACTTATGCTTATAAACGTGCAATATCCTTATATTTATTTGTTAACCCTCCATCCTAGAACATTCCTGCATCTCACTCAATCCTATTCCATTATCATTTATAGCACAATTGTTTATACACTTATTTATTTGCCAATTTGTAATATCTAATATGTAATATCAATATGTATATTGTTGTTTTTTTTTCTGTGTGTTGTTGCCACTGTGTACTGGAAGCTTATGTCACTAAAACATATTCCTTGTATGCGTAAGCATACTTGGCAATAAAGCTATTTCTGATTCTGATTCTGATTTCATCCCCCCTTTAAGACTCCTAATTGTGATCTTTAAGAGTATTTTCACAAAGTGTTTTAAAACTAAAATCAGGATGTAAATCTGTAAAAAGCTAGGGTTAGTCAAGAGGACTTCTATCACTAAAACCAAATCAAACCAAAGTGACTCGCTCATGTTTTGTTAGCTCCGCCCCTCACATACACAACTCAAGCAACGATTATGGCTGTATTATTATCTGCTGTATTAAACATATTTTCTTACTTTAAGGACACACTTTGGGAGCTGACGCTTGAAACAGAGAGTGCAGGAGGTTTAGACGCTCCAGACTGCTATGGTGTGGAAATAAGTGTCTTTATCAAAGCTGAAGGGAATAATAATACGATCACAGATGAACAAACAAGCGAACATGACACACGAGCATATTCAAGAAAAAGCCAGCATATATTAGTTCTGTGATATATATATATCTTTCTCTCACTTCTGCTGACTGTCATATGTGGAAGACTTAATAATAATAATTAATAATAAAGAACGTATGGAGGGAGCCTTCATTCATCCCCCAGAGCCGCGTGAGACACGTTTTATTACAGATGTGCACGCTTTATTTGACGTGTTTTGGACTTTTAAACAGAAACACCTGTCCTCTACAGTGATAGAGCTGACAAGAGCCAGGACACAATTTTAATATAACTACGATTGAATTTGTCTGAAAGAAGTAAGTCATGTACACCTTAATCAGGTATGAGCCCAGAATATGAACTCTATGCGTTTAATTACACATTAAGCATTTTTCCTCCCATAAACTCTTTGTCTGTAAATAGAAAATGTTTATTAAAAATGTTTAATGAGTTTGGTCTTTTTAAAACGTTTTAATGCATTACGGCATGTTAAGCATTTTCCTTTGAGTCTAATGGTTTTCTATGGGAGGAAAACGCTTAACAGGTAATTAAACACATTTTGTTCTTTTTCTGGACTCATCTGTTTGTCTGTGAATAGAATGCTTTATTATTAATGTGTTCACTGAGTTTGGTTTGTTAAAAACACAGTTTTAATGCATTAAACGTAGAATGTCCCGAATCATTCCAGCTGATTGAAAAGAATCGGCTCAGTATCGTCACAAAATGGGTATCGAAGAAGACAGCAATTTAATATATTAATTTAATAAAAATAGATGGTACTTTATAAAGTGTATCTCAATATTTGACAGTGACTGTGAGACAACTGCTGTTATATCTTAACACTGTTAAATTATATGAAACTGTTTGCTGAACAACTAAAATAAGAGCACGATGATCATGAAATTGAGTTTGTTACTATAGCAACAGATCACAGGTGTGTCCTTTCAGAATCATCACTGACCAATAGAAATAAAAGGTTCTCGATTTCTTCACTTTAAAATAACGAGCAGCAGCATATTTTTTCTGAAATAAAGGTCAAGAAAAAGTCTATGCATTGTGATGTAGTAAAGAAAATGTACGTTTCATAAGAATGTAAAAGGCAGACATCAGAAACATTAGACTATTACTGTTTTTTAACAACTGCATGACAGATAATTATATGTAACAATAATTGTCTTGTCATTCTATATAAAATAAAACAATACTGATACATCGTTTTCATTTCATTTCTCATTCTTTGATGATATGAAATAATCAAATATTAAGCCGGTGCTTCTCAGAGTGACACGTATCCTTCAGTCTTATCTGAGAACTACAGGTAACAGAGTTTTGTGTCCCTGACTTAAACTGTGTCTTTCTTACAGTCGACTGCAAGCTCACATTCATATCTGTCTGTGTTGTGCAGTGATCACATCTCAGAATACACTCAACACTGATGAGTGATGGACAGAACCGAGTATCACTCTTATATTTGCATCAATATGCTGTAATAACACAGATATTTTTATAGCGTACACCAGAAGAACCTGAGACAGAACTGAACTGTTTTCACTGATTTACTCAACAACACACACACCACGAGCATCAGCTATTATAACATCAACTCAGATACATCACACACACCCTTCCTTTTATTATTTCATAATCATTAAGAATACAGAAGATATGATCTACAGCTATTTCTGGTTCCTTGTGAATTTAAAAATGTGGATCTATTTATTCATACTGGGCAATGTATAACATATACATACATGATTATTCTATTTTTTTTTTTTTTTTTTTTTTTTTTACTTAAAGAAAAAGCACAGGGTTACAGTAAAAACATGAATCTGACTGATAGATATACTGTGTGCTGTTATTTCAGAGTTGCTGTTAATGTAATTATTTCAGCAAATAATTTTCTACATACATTCAGTTCATTTAAATCAGTCAGGGTTATATTCCTAAACTTATTCTCCCTAGACCAAAAACTATTGATGTTAAATGATGATTAAACAGATGTGAATCTGAACACTCACCTGATACAGTCAGTGTAACAGCAGAACTGATGTCTGATGATCTCTGTGAGTATGTGTGTCCTCTACAGCTGTATACACCACTGGAATACACATCAGTTGTGAAACTGATCTCTGTTGCTGTTGTTGTGTATGGATAGAATGTGTTTCCATTTTTAAACCAGCTGTATGTCCACTGAATGTGTCCTGCTCCCTGTATGTCACATGTGAGAGTGACTCTCTCTCCGCTGAACACACGCTCATCTGGAGTCACCTTCAATACAGCTTTTGGGCTCTCTGTATTAATACACACATGAGTAAATATTGATCATCTACATTATTATTGTATCAATCACTGTTATGAACTCAAAACCTCCTCATGAAACATCAGAGAACTAGAAAACTATTCAGATTTGTTAAATGTACAGCACAGTACCTTGAGTGAGTCCAGCGTGGATGAAGGACATCAGCACTGAAAACAGAAGAAACACAGATATGAAGCATTTCCATTCATTCAACACAATGCAGATCACTGAAACATGTCTAGAGTTTGAACTGAAAGTGTTTTTCTGTGTTTTGAAGCTCATCATGAGAACTGATGCTGGAGATTCTCCATCATTTAACATCAACACACACAATGACGTCACAGGACTCATGAACCGATACGAGAGTCGATTCACTGATGATTCACTGCTGCCCAGAGAAGCACTTTCAACCTCTGAGATTCACAACATACAACACATGAGTATATTCTCATCCACCAGACGTCTGTTTCTGTAACGCTGTCTGTTTAGCTTTTCATTGTGTGTTGTGTTTTTATAATTGTTTTTCTTTCTTTATATTTTAGTTTTTCTGTTTGTATAACTATACATGTCCAAATTAATTGTGTATTGTTTCCTCTGTTTGCTTCACCTGTTTATTTGCTCACTTTTTGTAAAACATGAAGGATGCTATTGAAATATATCAAATGTAGAATCATGCAGTTTTCTTCCCAGTAACTACAGACAGATTCAGACAATAAATGTTTCTCATGCTGACGTCTATAAAAATATATTAACACAACACTGGTTCATAGGATCACAACTCACTTCTGATCTGTGAATAAATCACCGTCTGAATCCATGAGTTTTAACACAAAGGAACACGCTGCTCGTGATGCTACACTGTAAACCCTGATAAGTTCACAGGACTCAAAAAATATTTTGTAACAGATTACACAAAAACATTTAAGTGATGTTTTTAAATGTTTTAAGTTTACATAAACTTAAAAAATGTAATTCCGGTTGCCTTAAATTATCTCAGAGTTATCTTAAATAATTATATTTCTGAACTTATAATTAGGGAGTAATTCACTCATAATTTTATCTATTTTTCAACTCCTATAATGTGGGAAATACACTCAAAATTAGGCTTTTGCTGTCCATCCTCAGTCTAACCACAGGCTCTACTCTTCACCACAACGGTAACACTACAAATCCAACATAACATAAACTTTTGTAAAATCTAATATAACACAACATTTATGTATTAACTTATGTCCCTCTATGTTAATCTTGTGTAAAAACACACAAAATAACACTTAATTTCTAAATTTATTTTCCTTGTTTTCTGAAGCAAAGCATGCTAGGAACTAGAAAACACAATCATTTTAAGTTCACCTCACTACAACAAATTTTTGAGTTAACAGAACTTATTTAAATTAAGTCCAATGAACTTTCGTTATTATTTGAGTGCAATTTAATTTGATTAATTTCACTGTCCGGTTTTACAGTGTAGTCACATGATTGTCTTCTGTAAATAAAATATATGTATTTACCAAAAGCGTATTTTAGAAATCTGCAGTATATAATAGTATTTATTATTAAAAAAAATTTTTAAATCTCCTGTTCAAAAATAGGAAAATAGACATGATATAGTTGTATATAATTATACTCACTGTATGCAGAACCTGATTTTACCAAGTGAGACGTGTTCCTGGGACAACATTGTGATTAACCAATCAGATTTGAAGAACCAGTTTATAGATTTTGTGAAGTTTATGCTTAAAATTACTGTTTGGTGCTTGTACATCAGTGTCATTCATCTATCATTTCCTCTGATTTTAGGGATTACTCATGGTTAAGGTTAGGTTTAGGTGTAAGGATATGGTCAAGAATATATTTTTGGAGTAAAATGTTGTTCCAGGGTCAACCATACATGTTGACCTAGGAACACATCTAGCTCAGCAAAATCAGGACGTGCCTCACTGTATATAATTGCACATCTGCTGCTGCCATTATAAAGACCCATTTTGAATGATTATGTGATTTTCAGTGGTCAGAAAGGATTTAAACACTTAATTTTAAGTCTTTTTCATCTTGTAAACTCAGAGATGTGGATTCAGACAGCATTCAAACCACAACACGACCCTGGTGTTTGTCAGAAACATTCAGTAATGCAGCAAAGGATTTTTTTGTGGTTGGTAAAGGGGAAAAACTCTTACATTCTGGATACGAACAGCAATAAAATCACAGACTACCTCTTGTAAATGGTGTCCGAAATAAAATCACTTTTGTATTAAGACACTTGTGAACAGGTTACATGCAGTAAAATGGTTCATCTTTCTCATCACTGATTATTCACTGAAACTATAGCCACAAAACTCCTGAACAAATGAGGTCAAAGTGTTTGAGATGCACTCACTTCCTGTTTGACGCTGCTATCATCAACTTAAAGGAGGGGTGAAATGCTATTTCATGCATACTGAGTTTTTTACACTGTTAAAGAGTTGGATTCCCATGCTAAACATGGACAAAGTTTCAAAAATTAATTTGTACGTTTGAAGGAGTATTTTTGTTCCAAAAATACCTATTCCGGTTTGTCACAAGTTTCGGAAAGTTTTTTTCGAGTATGGCTCTGTGTGACGTTAGATGGAGCGGAATTTCCTTATATGAGTCCTGAGGCACTTCTGCCGGAAGAGCGTGCGCTCCCGTATAGCAGAGCACTGAGAGCACAACAGACTTCACTGATCAGAGCCAGAGCGTCGCCAAATGTCACGAATTGTGTTTTTGGTTGCCAGGGCAAGACAACCCTGCACAGATTACCAAGAAAAAAACAAAAAACAGCATTAAGGGACCAGTGGATGGAGTTTATTTTTACAGAGCATCAACAGAGTTGTGTAAGTGTTTTTGTTTGTTCCCTGCATTTCGAAGATGCTTGTTTCACAAACAAGGCCCAGTTTGACGCCGGATTTGCACATCGTTTATTTCTTAAGGATGATGCAGTCCCAAAGAAAAAGGGTCACAATCGTGTGTTGGAACCGCAGGCGGTGAGTAAAACTGCTTCAAATATTTCTGTGCTGTTAATTTAGCTGTCAGCGTGTAAGCACATCAAGTAAACAACATGCGATGTTGTCATCAAACTGCACTTTCCACATGTACAGTTAAAAAAAAAAAAAAAAAAAAAGACGACATAAAGTGGAACTTAGTCATTTTCCAAAACCGCTAAGCAAATATATACAGTTTCAGTACATACCACATAGAGACGTCGTTTGCTGATGCTGCTCTTGTTAAATTTCAGCCTCTGGATCTGTGTCACAGCTTCCAAACGGTCTCAACGGAAAAGCCTACTGGCGCTCGTGATTCTTTAGCTCCGCCCACACGTCACGCCTCCAGCCGGTCGTGTTTTTCCGGGAAAAATCGGTACAGACTATCTTTCTCTTATGAATATAATAAAACTAAAGACTTGTTGGAGTTATGAAGGATGCAGTACTACTCTATAGGTAGATTAACAGGATATTGAGTGAAAACGAGCATTTCACCCGCCCCCCCTTTTATTTTGAACCAAAAAATTATTTAGACACTTAGGATGTTTTCACATGAAGTATATTTAAATGAACCAAACTCAGTTCAGTTAAAGTGAAGCAGAAAAGAAAACTGCTGCAGGTGACCTCAGTGCTTTCAGTGTTCACAATGTGAACATGATAATACAACATATTCATATCTGAAGTTTATCACAACAAGTGACCTTTAATTTAATGAACTATAGCACAAGCATCAATAAAAAAAAAACATTTACAAAATAAAACGTGATAATAAATTTGATGTGTAATAATTGCAGAGTCTTTCTGATAGTCAAGCTTTAGTGGAACATGTTTCTGCTCATTTCTAAAGGTCTATAAACCAGAGCAGAACTGACTTCAAACATTCACTCAACATGATGTTGAAACAACCGTGTTAAAACTGTGAAAAAGTGTCTCAGAAAACAGAAGTTAGATCTAAAAAAGCTTGAGCATCATCTGTTGGCTCTTGGTTGGACATGTTGTGTCTAATGCAGTGAAATTCATACATTTTTAAAGAGATCGTTCACCCCCAAAATTTTTTATTATTTAGTCATCCTCATGTTCTTTTAAACCAGTACAAGAATACTGTAAAAAACAGTCCATGTGACATCAGTGGTTCTGCTGTAATTTAGGGTGCTTTCACACTTGGTTCGCTTGCCTTCCCCCGGACTCTGTTCACATTATGATATTTGAGTCCAAACTGTGGATCGTTTGCTTCATCAAGCCAGCAGATGTTTACCTCGCTGCTTAGTAACGGCGGCGCAGGAGAAGAAGGCAAATGCATCACATTGCTTTCTGCACTTTTATATATTTACGTTTCTTAACAGTTCATTTTGTTTAAAAATATTTGGTACATAACCGCACTTATGTCTGTATTACGAATGTACTGGAAATGATCTGAAGAACACTGAAGGTGAACAGAAAATGAGATATACAGCTCTCTGTTTGCAGCACGTCAGTCGTGCTCATCAAGAAAGTGAGTGAAACACACACACACGCGCGCGCTAGGGGAAGTCATGGCCTAGTGGTTAGAGAGTTTGACTCCTAACCCTTGGGTTGTGGGCTCGAGTCTTGGTTCGACAATACCACGACTGATTTGCCCTTGAGCAAGACACTGAACCCTCATCTGCTCCCACTGCTCTGTGTGTGTGTTCACAGTGTGTGTGTGTTCACTGCTCTGTGTGTGTGTTCACAGTGTGTGTGTTCATTGCTGTGTGGGTTAACACTTTGGATGGGTTAAATGCAGAGCACATACTTGGCTGTATGTCACGTCACGTTCAAACACACATTTTTATCAAATAATACAACATTAATAGCGGTTAACTTCTGAGATTTGGTACGATTGCGTTCACATCAGCAGTGAACTGTACAGGAGTTCACATGAACCGTACACCAGACCACCATTTTTAAGTGGACTCGGGTACGGTTCATGGGTGCACAGCCCAGTTCAGAGGACAGCGTTCACATCATCCAAACAAACTGAACTCTGACGTCAACTGAACCTAGGTGCACACCAAAAGTGCTAGTGTGAAAGGCTGATAAATGAGGAAAAAAATTGCAAATTATCCTGTCTGTAGACATCTTCAGACATGTTTATGAATACTGTTTTATGCAGTATTTATGGAACTCATGCAGGTTCTCCATCAGAACGCTGTCGTGCTACTCTCATAAATGTGCATTAAAGACTGACACAGAAGAGAAGAAATGATTAAATAAAGTTATTTTCATTTTCTTTGCACAAAAAAGTATCATAGCTCATAGCTTCATGAAATTACGGTTGACACTTCTCATGATGCCCTTGCTACGGTTCTAGGCCTCGGATGTTTCAGTTCCCTTGCAGTCTATTGAGGATCTGAAAATTCTCAAATGTAATGAAAAATTTCTTAATTTGAGTCTGTTCTCTTATTTTTCTTCTCTTTTTCTTAGGTATTATGTGTTTGGGACGTTGTGAGGGTGAGACATTAATGACAGAATTTTCAGATTTGGCTGACCAGGGCCCGGTTCCCCAAAACGTTCTTATCGCTAAGTAGTTCTTAACCGCTCTCTTAACGTTATGGCACGATTCCCGACACATTCGTACGATAAGTTTATCTTCTGTAAGTCACACTTTCATAAGGTTGTTCTGGACCATTCGTAAGCTCTCTCTTAGCGTTGTTTGAGCTCAAGACGCTAGTCGCTGTGCAGAAGTCTTTAGAAATCAGCGCTGCTCAGTACAAGTCAAACTATGGTATGTTGAAAATGCTGTGGCTCAACAATGATTTTATGTTTACATTTTAAGACTAATAATAAAATATGTTCACAATGGATACAGGCCTATTTATGAAGTTGACTTTATGTGGTATCAGAACTAATATGGTGGTAATTAGATCAGGCTATATCGTAATATAATTAAAGTGTTTAAATTGGCAATCACTTTTGATAATTAAAATCTGGCAAACAATTTAGCTCTAAATGGCTAAGATCTATAAATTGGTAAGCATGGTGGTGTCCAGTAAGTGACCAACAATGGCAGCGATCCAACGTGTCCTTGTATTCAATCAAAGACGGAACTGGCCGCAAAGCTGTTTAGTCCATGTTAGTTTTTTTATTTGGCAAAATTTAAGCCCTTTTGACTTTTTGCCTGACATGGCTAGATTAAAAAAAAAATTGCCTCCCAGGACAACTCATTATGGAGCTGCTGGACCTTCTCAGACCTGCGCTTGGCAGGATAACGTGACAGAATTTAGCTTTAAGTCCTGAACTCCAGCTGCTTGTAGCGCTAAGGTTTTTTGCTACAGAGAGCTTCATCGAGGTCGTGGGAGAGGGCCATGGACTAAGCAAGACCTCGGTGTGGAGGTGCGTCCACACTGTCACCAGCGCCCTTCTGCACCATGCCGTGGATTACATCCGTCTGCTGGCAACACGTCAGGAGTCCAGGAGGTGCAGCAGGGCTGTCCTGCCATTGCTGGCATCCCCAGAGTCTTGGGCCTTGTGGATGGCACACTCATCCCTATCGCCAATTCATCAGTGATTGATCAGGCGTACATATAGCGAAAGGGATACACGGCCATAAACGTGCAGGTTATAGTGGACCATAGGGGTATGATCTCCGACCTGGTGGCAAGGTCCAGCAAAACTTCAAGTTCCTCTGATGAGAAGCTTGGTGCCCTTTTTTACGTTGCTTACCCGTCTGTATTATATTCTGTATCTAACTCTCTCTCTCTTTGTTCATTGTAGATAGGTTACTTTTTAGTTAAAACATTAACCAATGGCAATCAATACCACATTAAACAGAACTGCAGCTGCTTGCCAATAAATGATTGTAAAGTACCTTACCATTAATATAAAAGTGTATTATAGAATTTTTTGAAGTCGTTAAACCCATGTCAAGAAGTGGCACAACGTGTTAAGGAGGGTGGATGATTAGCGAGGGATACACGGCTTGTACAACCATCACAACATATCGTGTGAACATATTACTGACGATTTGATCATTTCATTTATAGTCTGTATTTTACTGATAACTTAAACTATGTTAAAATAAATGTTACTGGAATAATTTGAGGAAATTTTCATTTGCACTGCAACGTGTTGTCTTTCTTAACGCTGTATTGTACCTTCGCGTGAAGTGGAAAATCGATTCCTGAGCAATCGATGCCAAACCAATTCAACACCTTCACCTCAAGAGTAAGCGTGCTAAGAAGCTTCCTATGGGACACTTCGGGGAACACACTTAGGAACATAAACAACTTTGGTAAGATATATCTTTCGAGTCTTCTTAGCACGCTAAGAGTGAGCGTGATCGGGGAACCGGGCCTTGTACCTTTAAGTGTGACTTATCTCTCCAAACACTTTAACATTCACTTTAACATGTCATCACACTGAATCTGAACAATAAAGAATACAGTTTGCAGACGACACTGATAGTCTTGTGAGCAGTGTCAACATACAGTGCCGTTATTGTGTTAATTCTGACACTGGGCCTTTTTTTACGACAACCCCCCAACACACACACAAACACACATACACACACACTTCACTTCCTATCAATTCTGATCTGTCCTGTCACAATAAAGGTAAAAATGCCAGAAAAAAGACAAAAGATAGCAGTTAGGTTAAAGTCACAAACCCTCCTACACACAGCACAACCTGCTGAAATTGATCTTCAACCGAGTACAACATATTAGAAACAGAAAACAGGAGAAAGTGTAGAAGAGGGCAGCCAAACTCAGTTCCTGGAGGTCTGCAGCTGAGTTTAAGATCTCAGGTATAGAATATAATAAAATACTTACAGAGAATGAGAGGCAGTGCACCAGAGCCCATACTGACACATTAATAAAAATAACTGCTGTCCGGTGTCATCTAAAACAGACACTTCCTGTTTAAACAGTCATTTCACACTTCAAGAAGAGACGAGGGAGGAGACGAAACTCTTTACAGAAATAAAAGGAGAAATAGGAAGAAAAAGAGATTCATTCTAAGAGATTTAGCTTCTTTTTTTGTGGATGCAAGTTATTGTAGATCTGTTTCTGTACTTGAAAAGAAGTTCTGTCAGAATTGTTCTGAAACTTATTTCGTTGATTCACACAGTAAGATTGTAGGCCTTTTCTTGTAATTTAGCTGTACTTGTCAGCTGAAGTGCGGTACATTCTGGTGAGATTGTGAGGAGCTCTCTGGTCTCAGTATATCGTCCAAAAGCCTTGTCTTCAACAAAACGACAGACAACTGCAGTCAAGACGAGCGGAAAAGAACAGCAGAGAAGAAAGCAGAAGTAAAACCAACAACTATCAGCTCAACGCCACACTCGCTTTACACTTTCATTAAGTTTCTTAAAGACCTCACTGAACCTGAGATTACACCTAAATCTGAAAACTGTCAACAACGTGAAGTGACATACAGACTAGTGACCAATACTCAGAATTCGTGCTCTGCATTTAACCCATCCAAAGTGTTAACACACACAGCAGTGAACACACACACCGTGAACACACACAGCAGTGAACACACACACCGTGGACTACTCACATGGACTACTTTGATGATGTTTTTATTACCTTTCTGGATATGGACAGTATACCGTACACACAGCTTCAATGGAGGGACAGAAAGCTCTCGGACTAAATCTAAAATATCTTAAACTGTGTTCAGAAGATGAACGGAGGTCTCACGGGTCTGGAATGACATGAGAGTGAGTTATTAATGACATAATTTTCTTTTTTGGGGGAACTATTCCTTTAATTGTATTTTAGATGACAGACTGAACCGTCTGGGCCAGCGAAACAGAAGAGAGATAAAACTCCCCACACTGGGACAAGAGCAGAAGTGTTTCATCACCAGCACAGCACTTCCTGAGAAAGTGATGCATTTAGTGACGTGTTGATGCAGATGAGCATCACTGACCTACAGGGAAATAATTACCATTCTGTGATTAAGTTTAGAGGTTTCAGTTCCTCTTGAAGCTCTCAAACTGACAAAACACTCATTTCATTTCATAATAGTCAGTGTTGCATTTTCAGCTTTAGATGAAAAGGCAGATGGATCTGCTGCTGGATTGTGCGTAAAATTAGCAGAGTATAATTAACAAAGAAAGATTTTTGAGAAGACAAGAGTGACACTGCAGGGCTCCAGACTGTATTCATTCTGTGTTGATCATTCTGGTAGCACGTGAAGGCAGCATTAGTGAAAACAGGCAGAGACAATGGAAGCTTTAGCAACAGTAACCTTAAAGAGAGCCAAGAAGCTCTTTTGGAAAACAAAATATGATGCACGATGCTTACCTTGTCTGGAGTCTGGACGTTTACACCCAACGCGTTGGTATCGATCTCTCTCAGTGGTGTGTAAAGTACCTGAAAATCATACTCAAGTAAAAGTACAGATATCTCACCAGAAAATGACTTTGGTATAAGCAAAAGTCACCGTTTAGAATATTAGATGAGATAAAGTCTTAAAGTATGTTATATTTATTGTACTTAAGTACGAAGAGTATTTTTTAAACCTTAAACGTACTATTATTTATTTACTATTTACGTATTAAAAGTAAAAGTGCACAGCAAAAAACATTGGGTTGTTTTTTTGACCCAACCGTTGGGTTACACATATTGGGTCACTGTGTTGGGTTATCTTAACATTTGTTGGATCATTTTTTTTTTTTTTCTCATTGGGTTATTTTCAGTTATAACCCAACTGTTGTGTTAAATATGTTTCCCACTTCACTCAGTTCAAATTTTAACGGTCCAGTCAGAGACTCGGGTGGATATGAACGGCAGCCTCATGATTATTAAAGGTAAGTAACTGTTAATCTAATTTTATGATGTATATAACTGCTATAACATTAAGTAATGTGTCTGATACATTATTTTTTAAAATTATTCTTTAAAAACGTTTTAATTCCCTTTAGTCCGTTTTTTTTTCTTCCCCAGAGAATCAGATCGATTGTAAATTAATGCTATTCCCGTTTGCTCACTAGCATTAATACATTAAAACATCAGCTGAAAGACTAGCAAAACTGTTAAGATAAGTATTACTTAACATTAAAAAAATGTCTGGGGAAATGTCAAAGGTCGACAAAATCATTAGTATTAATCTAAAAAAGGATTGGATCACTGAATGAAGCTGTTTGAGCGAGATGAGCTCACACATCAGTCATGCGACAGACACCAAATTCAGTGAGAAGCCTTTTAATTGCATTTTTTTATTTTATTGTTTTAATAAAAGCTCAAAAGTGTGACGAAAGAGCACAGCCATAAGGCAATCTGCTCTCTCAGCGAAAATTTGAACCAGTGCCCTAAATTTACTTAACGTTGCTTCAACAAAAGACGTTTAAGAGGGCAACGTTAGCGTAAAACAGAAGCCATTCGTCTTATTAGAAGTCAGTGCACCAGAACTAATTACACAAAGTGTTTTTATGGTTTCTTCATATTGAATATTATGCATCTATTAAAATAGCCTCTAATTACAGCCATTTTTCTAACGAAGCTATGACTGATTGAGATGTTTTTAAATGTGCTGTACTAAATGTGTTTATACTTATGTTGTAGAGTAGAAAATAGATTTGTTTGTGATGGAAAAATTGCAACAATGGAATCTCTGCCAGTTAATTGAAACATTTCAAGGTAAGTAAACTATTTAAATTAATGATACATGCAAATTTTCAATTTTAATTAGACCTATGACAAGTTTCCAACTATTATGAAAAAAGATAAATGAGGTGAAATGCTAAGTGTGTTTCTGCATCATTCCGTCCAACACAGCTTCCTTTCATCTACAGTGTACTTCTGTTCCTCCCTACAAGTCCAAACTTAACTACCAAATCAGTCAAATATTTAAAGGGTGGTAAGATTTTCTCACATTAGTTAACCTACTACTGGTTTTTGATTAAGTGTTATAAATGTGAAACTTCCCTGATATAAAAAAAATGCTAATTTCATGAAAGACTTTATTCATAATGAATACCAATAATTATGCTAAATAATCATGATTTCGATATTGACTAAAATAAATGTTTATATTTTTGCCATAAATGAGCAGCTTTAACTAATATCCTAATTTATCTATAAATTATTTCTTCTTCTGCTTCATCTTATCACAGAGGAAGGAGTGGATGAACAAAGTTTTATGCTGCTGGTGACACCAGCATTACTGCACTAATCCCAAGAATTGGTCTCAGGGTTAAATTCAAGAAGTTTCTTTCAGAGTTTTTGGGAGTAAGTTCATACTAAACCATGATGATTTCTTTTTTCAACATGTTTCAAATGCAACTGATCAATTTTGGGGGACACAAAATAACTTTTTGCACATCTAAGTTTGTTTCCTGGCATTAATAGTGCTAGCACTTACTTCAGATGCTGTGAGAATGGCTGAAACAGAACATGCAGTTATTTGTGGTCATATAACAGGGACATATTAAAAGAAGATATTTCTGATACAGTACCTTACACAACCAATAATTCCCACAACCAACATATTCAGGCACAGTCACCATCAGAAAACACAAATACATCAACAACATTTGACTCTGGGGCTGATGAGGAAACTGACAACTGGGATGATTTAGCAGAGGAAGAGATCACATTCAGAGTGGCATGCTTTCTTGCAAAGCTTAAAGCACAATCAAATCAAACCTATTCTGCAGTTAATTACACGGTGAAGCACACGTCTACTTTGATCACTGATATTGTACGAAACTTGCAGACTAAGACAATGGCTCTGTTGGATCGACTTGGCCACTCAGATCAGCCTGATGTCAGTTCCCTTAACAACCATTCTGAGAGAGCACTGATGAACTTGGATTTAGACTATAAACAAATTAAATATTTTTTCTTGTACAAGATTTTTCATTAAGCCAGAGACTCAACAGTTTCCATGAATTTCATATGTCCAGTGTTTGGAAGCATCTACTGGATGTATGAAGCAGATAGCACTCCAGGACATCTTTCAGTATGTACCGTTAAAACATGTTCTTAAAAAAGATCCTAGAAAGTCCAGATACGATGGAAAAAATCCTTGTGCACAAGCAAAACAAAGAAGGAGCCCTCATCGATTACATTGACGGTGAACTCTACAAAACCAGCCACCTGTTTTCTGAAGAATTTTACATAACACTCGCCCTTTATAATGATGATTGTGAAACTGTAAATCCTATAGGTTCCAAGACTATAGTTCACAAACTGGGCACAAAACAATGTCAAGACATATAGCATGGACATAGTTCTTCAATGCATCGCTAATGATTTGAAGGATTTAGAACAAAATGGATTCCAAGTTGAGACAGAACAATACTGTGGCACTGTAAAGGTTGGTGTTGCCCAAGTGTGTGAAGACAATCTTGCCCTAAACTCTCTTCTTGGTTTCTCTGAAAGTTTTGCAGCAAATAGTATCTGTCGTTTATGCAAAATTAACAAACCCTGACTTCATACCCAGACAGCAGAGGATCCAGACAGTGTTCGAACTATACCGTGTCCTTTGGGGGAGCCCACTTTTTTTTTTGGGGGGGGGGGGGGGTTGGGAGGGGTAGAGTTCGTGCACATGCGCATGCCTCAAATAAGGACTTACAACAGCTACAAGTGTATGCACTATTATACATTATCGACACGAGTGCCTCAAAAAAGGACTTATAATGACTTACAAAGCTACATAACAGCTACAATTTGCACTATTATACTTTATCGACACAAATTAATAGGTCAGGAAGACAGCCTTGAATGATGTTGTGGTCTCCTCCATTAATTTAGACCTCAATTACTTTATTTGGCAGAATCGCCTTTTGCTTAGTTAATGCCACTTCAATGGCCATCTTGTGTGCAATGCTGTCCCTGTATTTATATATAATTTTTCGCGACTGGTTCTGAGCATTAACCATTAATCCACTCCTCAGACAAGTGCGTGCCAGGTACCTTTTCAGACAGAAGAAGGTTTTTTGCGTCCTTACAAGTTGTAAAGAGTGGGAAAAAATGTGGCCCCTTTAAGAGCTGCGCGCTCCCTGTAAAACGGCATGCACTCTGTATGATAATGTATACAAGCGCGACTCGAATCGCCCATGTATGCGGGTAATCTCTGTTTGGAAATCATTTTGTTTTAATCTTGTTTGTTTTGTTTTGGTTACGCTGTGTACGGTGGAACATGGGACAGACAATTGCCCGAGTTCGATTGGAGAAATAAAACGCGAGTCGTTGTTAAATGTCAATCGCCTCCGTGAGTTTTGTCTGGCCTAATAACTTTGTGAGCTACCCATATTTTGTCCCCCTCTTGACACAACGCGTTACAAAGTGATGCACCCCAAGCTTACATCCTTAACACACAGCCATGTATATTGGCTCTTCCAGTCTCTCCACTGCTGGCTGGTCCAGTTTAACGCGAGAGAGGACTCGAAGCAAGAAAGCAAGAGGGTTTAGGATCCCAGAGATTACTTTTCTTCAGCTTCATGCGTTTTCACGGTGGGCTTGGCTTGAGGTTTACCAGTGCTTTCAGCAAGTGAATCAGTCGTGCGTCATCACTACACAATTTCTTAATAAAACCAAAATTAATTGAACTACCTTGTTTTCTTTTTGCCCTAGCTATGATGCTATAACTGTATAATGGAAGGACTTTTGCGCACGATAAATGGCCTCCAACGTTTATTTTGTTTCTACGAACCTATGACATACTAACATGTGGAATTTGCAGCGCAGCGCCCCCACACCTTCTGTAATCTTAATTGAAGTTAATTAGGTTTTAATCGCCGTCATGCATGAATGAATAATATTTTGCCATCATAATCACATTACAAAACTGAAATTGCACTTAAAAATATTCACATTGTCAGTATTTTTTGAGACCCCCCAAAATTTCAGATTTCTCGTTTTCAGGGGAGCCCATGTCTTATTAAGGGGAGCCGAGCTCCCCCTAGCTCCCCCGTAGTTCGCACTATGGATCCAGATTTTCTGCACAATGCAGTAAATTACAACCAGGATTTACAGACCAATAATCCTACAGAAACTGTCCTTAAACAAAGATGTGTCCTAGATGAGTTTGCATTCTTCAGCGTTGTTCAGAATGTCACGCCAGATATCATGCACAATATTTTAGAGGATGTTGGCCAACTAGAGGTGAAACTAGTGCTGTCAAACCTTATAACTGAAGGCCACATTACCTTTGATTCTCTCAACTATAGGCTCACAAGCTTTGATTATGGTTTTGTTGATAGATGCAATAAACCATCAGTCCTGTCAAACCAAGAACTTATAAACCCCCAGCACCACCACACACCAGACTGCAGCACAAATGTGGTGCCTATTAAGATTTCTTCCTCTTATGGTTGGTGACTTAATACCACATGACAACAAGCACTGGGAATTGCTGCTTCTACTGTTCTACAGAGGCCACAATATATCTCAGATGTCTTATTCAAGACCACCATACACTCTTCAGGAGTTGTTACCTCATTTGCATTTAAAGCCAAAACACCATTTTATGGTTCATTATCCATCTACGTTCAGAAAAATAGGCACCCTAGTCAACTTTTGGACAATGAGAATTGAAGCTAAAACATGTCACATGTCACATTCCTGTAAGGAATGAACAACCAACACCAACAAGTCTAGACAATGTTTGTTTGTCTATACA
This sequence comes from Carassius gibelio, assembly GCF_023724105.1. Taxonomy (NCBI): domain Eukaryota; kingdom Metazoa; phylum Chordata; class Actinopteri; order Cypriniformes; family Cyprinidae; genus Carassius; species Carassius gibelio. Next base: position 3,370,826 of record NC_068402.1, read on the forward strand.
TTCTACATTATTTTTACAGGATATACGAGAAATAACATCCTTAGAAAGGGACAGGCACCTAAGCCTCAAAGAGCGACGTCAGATGGTGCGGTTTTTGGTTTCTCATTTGATGGAAAGATTTGGGTTAAAGTGAGTAGAAGTATTAAAGTATAATCACTTGACAGATTTTCTTAAATAAATAAAACTACACAAATAAGGTCTATATGAATGTTCATATGTTTGTTTCTTTGTAAAGCTCAACAGCTGAGATCAAAAAGAGATGGCGCTAACTTGGTGCCAGTTTCCTTGTTTGAAAAATAGTGAGGGACATGGATATGTAAGTTGTGCTAACACATTATGATTAAAAGATCATCACAAACTGGCAGTGAGAACCAGTCCCTACTTTTTGACTGATTTTTATTTATTTTGTAAATTTTTGCAGGAGGCATGGTATACACCTTAGAAAAGACTTGTTAGAAAATGATCATATTTTGAATAATAAATGCTGTTCTTTTTAACTTCTTATTCATCAAAGAATCCTTTAGAAAGTACAGGTTCCAGAACAATATTAAGCAGCCCAGCTTCTGATACTAAACCAGCATATGATAATGATTCTGAAGGATCATGTGACACTGAAGACTGGGGTAATGGCTAATGAAAATTCAGCTTTGACAGGAATACATTTTATATAACATTTTATATTTTAACATTTATATTTAACCCGTTATTTAAAATTGTAATAATATTTCACAATATTACTTTTTTTGTTGTTGTTGTTGATCAAATAAATTCAGCTTTGATGATAATTAGAAACTTTTAAAAAAAAAATCTTGTGGTGGCCAGAATTATTAAAATAATAGTATTTTCAGCAGCTAAAATGGTTTCAAGTCAGATATTTCTATCTTTTGCTAAGTAGGAAATACCAGTTTACATTTCAAAACATTAATTTTGTCATTTGTCTTCATGTAACTCCAGACAGACTGATGGTGATCAGATCTCTGTGTGGGGCACTGGCTGTCGTCAGGAAAAAATCACACTGAATTATTACAATTAATGGCAAAATGAATGTTTTGAAATGTAAACTGAAATTTCCTACAGACACACTATAGCAAAAGATAGAAGTAAATGACTTAAAACCATTTTAAGCTCCTGAAAATACTAGTGTTCTAATCATTTTGGCCACCACTGTATATATTTATGTATTTCAGCAAATATATTTTAGCATGTCAGTATCATCACCAGTAAAAGATACATTTAAAAAAATATATTCTTATTTAAAGTTAATAGTGTAGTGCAGGGCTATTCATCTTTCCCTGGAGGGTCAGTGCACTGCAGAGCAGGGGCGGACTGGCCATCGGGATCATCGGGACATTTCCCGGTGGCCTGGCGGTCATTCTGGCCTGCCGGCTGCTGCTGTGCAATCAATCAGGCTGACGTGCAATAGGCTGGTAATGTATGCAACTGCGAATTAATTTACAGTTTTATGAATCTATGAATCAGGCGATCGCAGAGTGAAAATGACTCCACCACATGACTAAACAACAGCAAAGCACTGCCTAATTGGCTATATCCAGAGGCAGGCTTTATCTTAGAAAATCGCTCGCACAAAAAAATGAGCGTAAACGCAAAGGAGGAGCAGAGAGGGAATGAATGAAAAGGAGAAAAGCCCTGGCCACAGACGGAGCAAGTTGTTGCAAAATCCCAGCCATATTCGCCAGTAAGGGAGCAGGGCAGAATTACATTTATATTTACTAGGGATGAGACGGTTCACTGAAAAAAATGAACTGCTTGGTTCTCCACACACGGTTCGGCACGCGCTGGGACGTGGTTCAGCTTAAATCTGACAAAGCATCTGTAATATGGTTTACAGGGGTGTCGGAACTGGGGGCAAAATCAGTACTGATTACCAGGGCCCCAAAGGAAGAGGGGGGGGGGGGGGCTGCCTATGCATAGGGCCCGGGATCTTGTGCAGCGCCCCTGATGGTTTACAATAAAAAGCACATAAGGGACCGACAGCTGAAGTAGCCCTGCAGGGGTTCGATTGGATCCCTTACCCGAAGCGCAAATCGGACAGGCCGACACAAACCGTCGAGCATCCTGCGCCATGGACGGCCACCAAAACAGCTGCTTGATTAACCTACAAGAACGAGTCGCTCCAGGGTGGCAAGCTAGACTAGAAGAGTGGCCCCACTGAAGTACGCTAGTTCAGACTGACTCAGGTACATGAGCAGACCCTCTGAGCATCCAGTTGGAACAGAAGCATGGCGTTGTACCGCGCGGACCTTGGACCCTGATGTGACCGCAGCCACAACCCGTTCGGGATGCAAAATGGTCACCGGGAGGGTGGGACTAGCCTCAGCCTCAAAAACCCTGACTGCGTGTCAGGTTTACCATTCTTAGAGCCCGGGCAATAAGAAATGGTAAACCTGAAACATCCAAAAAATAATGCCCAGCGAGCCTGCCTAGAATTTATTCTCCTGGCGGTGCGAATGTACTCAAGATTCTTATGATCAGTCCAAACGATAAACGGAAATCGCGCTCCCTCTAACCAGTGACGCCACTCTTCCAGGGCCAGCTTGACAGCTAGTAACTCCCTATTCCCAATGTCATAGTTCCGTTCAACGGGGGTTAAACGATGAGAAAAGAAGGCGCAGGGATGTATTTTCTCGTCCGAAGTTGATCTTTGAGACAAAACTGCCCCCACCCCCACCTCCGACGCATCCGCCTCCACAATGAACTGACGAGATGGGTCAGGGGTCGTTAGAATGGGGGCCGAAACAAATCGACTCTTAAGGTTCTCAAACGCAGCTTGGGCCTCCGACGACCAACAGAATCGTTTCTTTGTAGAGGTGAGATCAGTCAGAGGAAGGGCGATTTGGCTAAAGTTCCGAATGAACCGCCTGTAAAAATTGGCAAACCCCAGAAAGCGCTGGACCGCTCTATGACTATCTGGGGTGGGCCAATCAGCAACTGCCTTTACCTTGGCGAGATCCATTCGGATCCCTTCAGGCGAGAGAATAAAACCCAGGAACGGAACCGACGCTCACAGTCAAGTTGAGGACTTCATGAAACGTACATCGCCTCATAATATCCGAATATCCTAGACTTGGTGACATTCCTGGAATGGTGAGTATAATGATCTGCAGAACAAGACAACCCTACAGAAGTTTTCTGAAGTGTAGCCTGCAGCAGAAATACTACATTAATTTAACTAAATTTAACTAAAATGCTTAAGCTTATTCATTCTTTTGTTACAATCTACCATATATTAATTGCAACTTAATTTTAGGCAATAGGTAAGACATAGGTCATATATTTCATACAGACTTCAGATGCTTTCTTTTTTTTTTTTTGTTAAACTCAGTCTCTCCAGGATTTCGAGATTTTAATGCAAAATCAAACAAAGTGCATAATTCAGAGCCTGCAATTTTTCTAAACTGCTGCAGATTTCCCACATAATTTGGGTCTACACTCGTCATGTGATGTCATCACAACAACATGCTTTCAGCTGATGCCCACTTTGAATCGATCGCTAAACTTAAACTTTTGTATATGCCGTTGTTTCATCCCACTGTGACACACACACACACACACACACACACACACACACTGAGGTCACATATTTTTATCAACCAGTTAAATTTGTCAACACTGCCTGGAGGTTCACACTTTTTATGAACAAACCCAACATGAAGCAGCATGATGTAATGAGTGAAGGAGACTGAATGAAAATGTAGATTCACTCTGAAACTGGGTCTCATTAATGGAACACCCTGTGTTACCTTGTGGAACAGCAAAAAAAAAAAAGGGAAGTCAGGTTTTACATGTTTTCAAATAGCTGATCATGTTTTTGTGTTCGCTATGGTGTATATCTAACCAACAAAAAGGCTTCATACATTTTGTGTCAAAAGTACTGTTCTTAAAATTATTTTTATTATATTATAAAATAATAACTTGTTATAAGCCACGTAAAGCTTGAAGTAATTCAATAAGTCAGAAAATCATGCAGCTTTTTAACCTTAAATAACATTCAAAAGACAATAAATAAATAAAAAATCATGTATTTTTTTTTGTTTAGTTATAGATACGCCAGGCTTTTATTGTCCATGTCATGATATAATGAGAATATGGAGGAGGAAAACAGCTCATTTGTATTCAGAAACCCGAACTGAGCAAAAATAGCTACTTGGTGCACATTATTATTTATATAGCCAATATGTAAATTAATGTGTTTTTTATAACAGTATTCAGGACAACATTTATTTTTTTCTTTAAAATGTTTTCACTGTTCTCTTATTATAAATTACACAACCCAGAGCAGTGAATAAAGACACCAGTTATAAAAAACAAGAAGCTTTATTGGCTTGGTAAAAAAAAAAATATATATATATATATATATATATATATATATATATATATATATATATATATATATATATATATTGCAACATTTAAATGAACATTTAACACAAATATACATAATAGAAGTATACAGCATACAGAGTCTATATTTGTATACAGTGAAATAAAGTACTAATAATAATGATAATAAATAGACAATGATATCTTAATAACAGTCTAATAGAAACTTACATAAAATGATATAAATACCAGTCACTCTGTCTCTCAATGTCTTAGTAAGATGAAGATATTTAATACTTTATATTACAGCTCTTTAGTTTCAAAACATGTAATGCAATACAATACAATAATTACTGAGAAAATAAAATACAATTATGTTTGGATAAACAGGTAAAGTTATTTCAATCCAGTAAATGTATAAAGCCCTTTTATTTGTTTAAAAAGTATGTTACAAATCAGATGACAGAAGACAAAGAAGAAAGTTAATATTAATAAAAAATAAAAAAGCATCATCAGTTAAAAACATGTGAAGATGTAATTTGTCATCACGTTACTGTTGTTAGTTTTATCTGAAACAAAGTCTGCTCCGTCTTATCTCTGGAGGTCTGTTCACTTAAAGTGTCATAATGAACCTGTTCCTCACATTCAATAAAATGTTCATATATCAGATATTATTGATGTCTCTGTCTCAGCTTTTATTGACAATCAGGTTAAAACTGAATAAATCATCTCTGGGCTGAAATGCCATTAGTTTGAACATTTCTCATCCGTGGGTCTGTAGAAGAACTGATCAACTGCAGTAAAATGGATTGATTTTATTAACAGTTTTGTTTGTTTCCTAATTTAGGATGATATCTAGGATGAAATCATAGGATAACATAATATAAAAAATATTAAATATAATATAAAAATAAAACTATTATAATACAATATAAAAAATAATTTATCATATGAAATCTTACGATAAATAACATTTAGGATGAACTCTATGTAAAGTTGTATACGTGAGGCCCCAGGAGAATCAGAAACACTAAATTGTCTGCGTGTGTGAGAGTGTGAATGTGTGTGTGTTAGTCTTGTGAGTTTCCTTCAGTCTGAGACTCCAGCATCCTGAGACTCTGCACGAGGTTTGAAGAATGGATGAAATCAGATTGAAGTTTGTTCTTCTGTTACAGCGTATTGGCTTTGGTCTTCAGTAGATGTAACTGTGACACACACACACACACACACACTTATGAATGAGCATCATCTGTTGTAAATACTGATGTATAACAGATATAAAGAGGAAGAGAAAAGGTCTGTCTGTCAGTGAATGTGAATCATTGGTAAAAGTGAGTGAGATGGAGAGAGACGGATCAGACAGAAGTGTTACCTCTCGCTCTGTAACATTTGAACAGCAGCACGACTGTCGACAGCAGATACGGACAAGCTGCCAGAAGAAAACTGAGGATGCTGAAGACAGAAATCTGACCTGAACCTGACAAACAGAGACACAAACACATTATTGAGACACATTACACACCTAAAGACTTTCAGAAACTTTCTCAGGGAACCCAATGTTTTATGAGTATATTGACATTTTAAACAGGCAAGTATTTATCAGAGTATTTCCTCACCATTAACAGACAGATGTATTCGGTTACTGTCCTGTGATGAGATTGGTCTCTGGTCTCTCTGTCCTCTACACCAGTACTGACCCTGATCAGATGTAATTACTCCTCTGATAGTGAGAGTGTCTCTGTTTACAGTGTAACGACCAGACGTCTGTAACATTACACTGTCTGTGTCTTTATACCACTCATATCTCCAGTTACTGTGAGACTCAATCACACAGGTCAGATTGACTGTGTCTCCAGTGAATACAGGACTGTCTGGAGTCACTGTCAGTGAAGATCTGGGGGAATCTGGGAAGATAAAAGCAGACAAAGATAAAGATGAAAGAGATGCAACTCAACACTGTAACTGTGTATTATACATCTTATTTTATAAATAAAATTAAATTGTTTAGGAATCGAACATTAAAATTCCATATTAGTTGGTCATAAAGATGAATGTCGTTTACAACTCTGGTACTTTGGGACTAAGTTATGAAAAATAAAATCAGAAGGTTAACCTTTTCATTACCTGATGACATTAATGAACAGGTGCTGTCATAAGTCACATTAATTGTTTTTAAAGGGTTAATAAAATAGTAAATCAAATTTGTGTCTCGTTTACACAAATAAGAGTTTAATCTACAATACAAAATCTTGTCATCATCTCATTTCAGTCGTGGAAAAAAGATCAAGTGAAGTGAAGGCTACACAGTTTAGTTGAGTTTTGGCTTCACTTGTCTATAGTGGAAGAAAGTAGAGAAGTGTTGTCTATTTTTTAAAGACAGTCGATGATTTTGAACAACTCATGTCTGTCCATCAGGGCTGGGAAGGTTACTTTTAAAATGTATTTCACTAAAGATTACAAAATACAAGCTTTAAAAAGTAATCAGTAAAGTATTTCATACGATTACTCAGGTTTAGGAACTTAATCTAAATACTTTAGAATACGTTGAAATACTTTATCTTTGTAACACAAATGAACATGTTATCTTGATGTGTTGTTTTTATGCTTTCCGTCATCTATCAGCCATACTGTTACGAAGGAGAGTCAGAGGTGTTCGGATCCAATTGCAGCATTTATTCAACAGAATGGTCAGACAGGCAGAGATCAGGAAAGGCATCAGGTGTGTCAGGGATATCCAGAATCATAAACAGTAACGAGCAGAGATCGGGGCAGGCAGCAGAGAATCAGAGTCAAAATACACAATCCAAAAGGTCAGACACAGAAACACAAACACAGGGAAAACGCTCGGAAATGTAAGACGGGGCCAAACAAGACTTTGTCGTGTGGTGGTGTGAGTATGCTGTTTATATGAGTGTGTGTGTGTATTAGCTGCAGCTGTGAGTCCTGAGTAGAGTGCCCTCTACTGAAGTTCATGGGCACTCCATCTGATGATCGTGACACATACGATTTGTGTTTTCTCTGCATTTTATTTTTAAAAACATAAATTTTCAACAGAATTTCTATGAAAAGCAAAAAACAATTGTCATTTAAATCTTCCAATCAATATAAATTAGATTTGAATACAATTACTGGGATTCTGTGCTGTTTCATGCTGTATTCCAAGCTTCAGAACTAATCCAGACACACCAAACACATGATAAAAGTAGCAACTGGCACAGTTGTCCAAGTTATACAATAGATTTATTTAATGAAGTTATAAAATAAATTTGTTTAATGAATGGACCAAACTTTTAATGAAAAAGAGCCGCAGAAGGATAGCTGAGTCAAAATGGACAGGGCTCGTTTCCCACACCCACAAGCAATGTCGTTATTAACTATGCTTTCGAGAAACACTCCTCAGGGGTCGCAACATTTCTAATTCCCTTGTATCCCTTCGGGCAGGCATTTTTCAGGTTTTGGTTGCCCAAAATGAATTTAACAAGCCCCCCCCAAAAAATTTTCAGCAATAACTAGTAGCATATCTGGATGTAATGATTCAATTAACGTATGATGCGATAAAGTTCACAATACAGATTACACCATACAATGTATTTATATATATTTATTCATGTATTTACTAAAATGACATTTAAGACAAATTATAAATGAAAATGTGTCCTTTTATTATTAGACAATAGACAAAATGCTGCATATTTCTTTGTGAAATAAAATGTTAAATAATAAAGTTTAATAAAACCTAAATCAAATAAATAAATAAAAAATCATAAAAATTAAAAGAAATATCAAAATATAAACAAAAAATGTGTCTGTCTATTTTAAATCAGTGTAAAACATTTGAATTACTATCCAAACAAGATTCTAAATACATGTTATTTCGATTGTATAATTAAAAAATTTAAGATTTTACCTTTGTGAATGAGACACAGATGTCTCTCTCTGACAGCAGGTGACACTAATGGAACAGCAGGTATTTAAAGGTATCACTTGAATCGGCAAGACTTAGAAAGAAGTGCAAACGATCAACTACGATCCGTTTCACTCCTACAAGCAAGTGAACAATGCAAATCACGTTAGGAATTGTTCATCACTATTCACGATAGTCCGTCGGTCAGGGCGGGGATATATTTTGGAGCCCGACTGGAAAACACAATAGCCCCAGGACGTCGGGCTAGCGATTTTACGATCTGTCCAGTTTGTGAACAATTGGTTCCCACACTGGTTTTGTTAATCAAAATAAATTATTGTTTTAAAAGATTGTCTCAAAATAATCATCTGTCCACGAATCGGATCATGAACTTGCATTACCGAGTCAAAGATGATCTATTCTTGAACATTTGGAATAAAGACTTGAAGTTCATCTGTAAAGCTCATAAAGCTATTGTTTGACTTTATAAACTTTTATTTCATGCATGATTCATATGGATCTGTGCCATTATTTGCAGGGGGGTTACAGGGGTCATGACCGCCTCAAAAATCAGATCCAGCTCATATAACCCCCCAATATCATCAAATCATTCAGATTAAAATAAATATGAAATATTCCAAATTAATACTTTTGTTCGTTTTCTTTATTAATTTCATTTGCCAGCAAGGAAGATAGTATCATATTTTAAATAATCTGTAATGTGCCCCCCGCACCGACTACTTAGTATTACCCAACCTGCTTTCTCTACCGAGTTTGTTCACTATTTTGCGCAGTTGCTGCGATGAATGGTTGGAGAAAGCTAACGGAAAGATGAAAAGGACTCTGAAAGGCTGCCAGACAATGATTTTTCATTGTTAGTCGACACCAGCCAAAAAAAAAATAAATACAAATCCTGACCAAACAGAGGTACCCCTATTGCTAAATTAGCTGTTAAGTTAGCATAGTGTTTCTCAAAATGTGGGTGAACACTGCTGGCGAATGGAGACATGACAAGTGGGGCGCGACAAACAGGTTTTGTGCCCATCTTTTTAATTCCTTTATTTATTGACCATACACTCAAAACAAAACAAAGACACATTTAAATGTAAGTTATTGATCGTAGTATCACTTTAGTTCCCATGGAGACGCGTCATTCACTGCTTGTCACACCGCAGCCACAATAGCAATGAATGACTCGTGATCTGCTTTTATTTCCTTTTTTATTCAAAATTTCACAAATTTGTTAGCTATAGCAGGATATATCTGATATTCCGATTGTCAAATATGCGCAAGTGGATGTTTTGTTGTTCAAACACCTTTATAATGATTGTGTTAGCTGAGCTGTATGCACAACGTACTTTAGGTATCTATCTTATTAAATGCCTAAAAAAAAAAAAAAAGAGGTACATACAGCTCAATTTGAGATTATTATTATTTTAATTTTTTATACATTTTTTTTACTACATTTCAGTCTTATTTCATGCTAAGTGATAATATAATTGCACTTTCAATTTCTATATTTGAAAGTTTTTAATGCTGTTATTTGATTTTAAGTTTTTAATCAGTAAAAGTGTCACAATGTATTTCTAATACAGGAACGGCAAATTAGCATTTTACCTTTTACACAAGAAAATGATTCAATAAATAAATAAATGAATAAATATGCTGCGAGTTTAACCCCCCGTTAAAGAGTGTTACTTCTGTTAACTTTGCTGTTTACAGCTGCTTCTCAATGAATTAGAAAGCCGAGGAAAAGTTCATTTATTTCAGTAATTCAACTCAAATTGTGAAACTCATGTATTAAATAAATTAAATGCACACAGACAGAAGTAGTTTAAGTCTTTGGCTCTTTTAATTGTGATGATTTTGGCTCACATTTAACAAAACCCACCAATTCACTGTATGTATTTTTCTATGTGTAAATAAACTGTTTTCACTAAACATTAGTTGGAAACACCATTTAGGAGATGATGATATTAATCTTACCTGTCACAGTGAGAGAAACAGCAGATCTTGATTGAGATGAGTTTGGTCTCTGATCTCTCTGTCCTCTACACCAGTACTGACCCTGATCAGATGTAATTACTCCTCTGATAGTGAGAGTGTATCTGTTTACAGTGGAACGACCAGACGTCTGTAACATTACACTGTCTGTGTCTTTATACCACTCATATCTCCACTCAGGTGTCCAGTCATATGTCCTATCATATGTCAGGTCATTTCTCCGTCTCCAGTTACTGTGAGTCTCAATCACACAGGTCAGATTGACTGTCTCTCCAGTGAATACAGGACTGTCTGGAGTCACAGTCAGTGAAGATCTGGGGGAATCTGGGAAGAGAGAAGACAGAGCTCTTTCAGTCAGAAACATGATCTGATCGTCTGAGTTCCTGTGTTTGTGTGACACTGATGATGGAAATGGCCTCTCTCTATGTTTTTTTTTTTTATTATTATTGTTATTTTTTTGCTTCTGTTAACTAAATGTTTTCATTCAAGTTCTTCTGAGAACTTTAGATATAGTAGGCTAATAATTGTTAACCTGTTTTTTTTTAAATGTGAATATGTAATGTTTGGTTAGTAAATAAAGTAAATAAATGAATGAAAACTTTCAGTGTAACTGTCACAATAATAAAGTCACATTGAGAAACAGTCCTCTTTCTTCCAGCTGTATTTTCTCTGTATTTCTCTGTATATATGTGATCTGTGTTGGTAAAATGAGTTTGAATGTGCACAGATTAATTACGAGCTACAGACAAAACAAGTGAAATGTCAATTTTGGTTGAATGAGGTTCACAAAAATGAGTTCATTAAACTCTGGTCTAGTGATCCCAATGCTCCACATAGCAGTTAAACATCTAAAAATGTCTTTATTTGTGTGCTTTCTAAAGTTTTGAGTATTTTTCTGCTCATTACTTCTCCTCAGCACAAGTGTGATGTTGTTGTAAAGCGCTTCAATCCAGCTGTGAATATTCAGAGCAGGTTATTATACATTATTTTCTGTCCCTGGTTTTGGTGTGGTAAAGGTAAAAGCAAAAAGTGTGCCAACTGTACCTGGTCTACCACCGTTTTTGTGATGTGATGCATATTATCGTGGCACTAATCTGTACACAGGAACGTGCAGATATTTTAAAGCAAAGACATAGTGACTCAACCACCTAGTGGTAGGAGTAGTATTAGAGAGGACTATTTTTACTTGCAACTGAGTATTATTATTTAATTATTATATTATTATTTTAGCAATGTAAAAGTACTTGTACTTAAGTGCACTTTTTCAGTACTCTTTCTGCCTCTGATTTTAATAATCAAAAGACCCTTTTGTTTAATGGAAAAATATCCTGTATATTAAAAATGTTCTTCACTGAACCATTAGAGCAGGGGTGGGGAACGTTGATCCTGGAGGGCCTGTGTCCCTGCAGAGTTTAGCTCCAACCCTAATTAAACACACCTTAACAAGCTAATCAAGGTCTTCAGGATACAGGTAGGTTTTTCTTTTTCAGGGTTGGAGCTAAACTCTGCAGGGACACAGGCCCTCCAGGATCAACGTTCCCCACCCCTGCATTAGAGCCAATCAGAAGCTGTATTTTAATAGTGTACTTATAAGGGAAGTTCACACAGAAATATTATGATCTTCAAGTTAGGAATGTCAACGATTAATCGTTTGATCGATAATTGATGAAAAATGTGATGCTTTAAAGAAAATGCATAGCCAAAAGTAATAGTCCTAAAATAAAAATAAGTTTGTTTTCATAAAAAATGGGAAATATATCTGACTTGATTAAGATAACAGATTTAAAACAGAAGTGTGTTGTGGTGCTCCATAAACAAGTTCAACGAAAGGAAAGGATGACAACACACATTCTGTTTGTGTGCTTTATTTTACAACATTTTACAAATCTTCTGTTTTTTTTTTTTTTTTTTTTTTTTTTTTTTTTGAGTGCACAAATGAAGGTAAACAATCTTGTGGATTATATCTCACTCCAAAAAGGAGTAAGCACAGCTCCTGTGTGAACAGCTCTTTAACAAGTTAAAAGAGAAATAATCAAACCCTCAAATGAAGTGGAACAATAATATTTATGATTGGTGTGAATGTAACATCTGAGAATGAGAAAGTCTTTTGATTGGATGTGTGATCATACATGTAGTGCAGAAGGACAGTGATATTCAACTCACCTTTCACTGAGAGAGAAACAGCAGAGCTAAATGGTGATGAGACTGATCTTATCTGTCCTCTACACCAGTACTGACCCTGATCAGATGTAATTACTCCTCTGATAGTGAGAGTGTCTCTGTCTACAGTGTAACGATCAGACGTCTGTAACATTACACTGTCTGTGTCTTTATACCACTCATATCTCCAGTTATATGTTTGGTCAATTCTCCATCTCCAGTCACTGTAAGTCTCAATCACACAGGTCAGATTGACTGTCTCTCCAGTGAATACAGAACTGTCTGGAGTCACAGTCAGTGAAGATCTGGAGGAATCTGTGAAGAAAGACAGAAAACACAGTGACTCAAACACCTCTTTCCCTGAAACTGTGTAAATGTTTCACAGAACTGAACATTTGATCCATGCACACATCCAGTGAAACGACAGACTTCTGTTTAGTGATGGATGCTGGATCTGTTTATTATCATTCAGTTCATTTTAACCAGGAGCTGCAGCTCTGTAGAGTTTAGATTCATCCTTAATTAAACGAGTCATTCATGAAACCAGTGACTTTTCCACTTGGAATAATAATAATTAAAAAGAAATTGAGTGAGGAGACCGGGTATGGTTGTATTTATATAGGCACTGAATAACTTTTTTCTTCAGCGCCTAAAATTACCTTTTTTTTTTAGGCTACACGTCTAAAACTTTTAGGCAAAGTACCCACATGTTTGTACTACAAATGGCAACAATTTAAATGTATTCAACTATATGACAGACTTTGTGAGATGATGACAATTACAAGGTGGTCCTTTGTGGTACTGGGGTATGTTGTAACAGGTAGACAAAATATACAAAAACTAAGGGTAGGCTACTCCATTTCACAAAAAGTGTGTGTGTGTGTGTGTGTGTGTGTGTGAGAGAGAGAGAGAGCAAATTAACAGAGGTATGTTTATCTCCACTCCAGAGAATGAACAAATGAAATGCATTCTTTACCAGTCATAATGATGACAAGAACAAAAAAATAAAATAAAAAATCACTGAAAGTCTGGGGTTCTGCTTCATAAACGAGCCAAACCAATCAGGCGCTGCCATTTTCTTCTCATGTTCTTCTCTGGCTTATGACAAAGACTCGTCCTGCTCCCTGGCTCCCTGCCCTAACAGGCTTTCCTTTCCTAACTTTCTCTGCTGCTCTTTTTAAAAGACTAGCATCAACTCCAATATCTGTTTTTCCCAACCAAGTTCTAGGCATTATGTAGTATTGTTAAAATCACAAAAATGTTCTTGGTTGTATGTAAGGGAACACTTTGAAAACACGTGTTACAACCTACCCCTTCACTGTCACCCACTGTTTAGCAAGCTGTATTAGCATGGTGCTTTGAATTTTGCAGAAGGTTGATACACCATTCTTTACTAGAGAAACTACAGTTTGACCTGATATAACTCATACAACATTATCTACAACGGTATAAGTACTAAACAAAAAATGATCTTGTTATTTTTTTTTTTACTTTCTTACCTCAGAATTAGATTTTCTGCTGTAGCTTCAGGAGACATAGCAACAGACTGGAAAACCTCCATGTGGGATTGTAAAGGAAGCGTGATGAAACTGAAATTGTCACATGATTCCTATCTTGTCCCTGATTCATGAATTGGTAGTGTTACAACTCTCCCCGTGTTACAACCATACCCAGTCTCCCCTACATTTAATCCACTTTTTTAATATCCATGAAATTAAGACACCCTTAAAATGACAAGAAATTGTCTGTCATTTATTATTTTATGACTATCTTTTCTACCTTTTCTACCTCATGTTTTGGTATTTTTGTCATCCCTGTTACCGACACAAGCATTAGATACTATAGTTTAATTAGAGCTATGTGATAGTTTTATTTCATATGAGCAACATTTTAGCCCCTCTTTTGTGACACTCACAAAATAAGTTTTGTTGAGATTATAACTTTTTGTTTTCTTTCATTTTATTTAAATAGGATTTTATTTTATTCTGATCTATATAATTGAATATAAATGAGATGACACGCACAATGACATGCATTTCATAAAAGGGCCACAGGGTGGCAGTCACCACGAGCAGCGTCACACTGCAAGAGGGTCTGGATGCAGACTTGCACTTGCATTCTCATGCAGTGTCCGAAACCGCTCCCTGTCCACTATATAGTGCACTATATGGGGTGTCAGCTATTTTGTAGTGCTGTCCGAATTCTGAGTGAACTACTTCATTCCCTACATATGTCCACTACTTTTTACACACAATTCATTATGATTTTGAGTGTACAACCGATGTACACTCGCTGAAGCACTATTTCCCACAATCCAATGCAGAGTGGCGTCGAGCTGGAAGCGAGAGCGGGAGCGAGCGAGTTTGAATGAGAGATAAGTTTACATTTTTATTATTTCTGTTTTAACATTTTTTCCTACATTATTTATATGAAAATATGTTATCTTGTCTTTTTCTTGCAGGACTAGTAGGCCTACTAATTTAGTTTTAATCATTTAATCGCCACTACAGCGTATTGTCTTGTTTTGTGTTGATTATAAGTGATGTCCACAGGTAGCGGAGAGTGCAAGTAGCGATTGCAAGTGACATTGTAATTTAGTTTCTATTTTCATGTCTTCGCCACCTGGCTACTGTTGTAAAATGTTGAGAGATTCAAACAAAAAGTTATCAATAGAACAAAATAATAATAATATAAAAAAAAAATACTGCAGGTGACGTCGCTAGCGGAAGTCTGAGAGTGCAAGTGCAAGTCTGCAGCCCTAGAGCTCGGCGAACTCATGTTTAATTTGATTTGTAGTGCAGTATTTAAGACTCCTTCAGTTGTACTTAGTATAACTACGATTGCTACGACAACCGAAATGATTGAAAATGGGAAAATCTGAAAAAAGGAAAAGCAAAAACATGAATGGCAAAACTCATTCTGCAAAAGCATCATTGCAGCAAACCTCGAACACGGTTTCGAACAACAACCTACACGACTATCTTGAGTCAGGCATGGATCCTACAGATGTCATGCTTGTGGAAGAAGTTTTTCCTCGGCTCCCTGAAACCCCATGCAAGTCTCCGGCTGTTAAACAACGCAAGGTAGAGAAATCGGACATAAGTTTTCTGACGCAATTTCGCGAGCTCTCAGATCTGATTAATAACAGATCGGATGCACTTGAAAAAATGGAGAAAGAAGAAAATGCGAAAGTAATCACAAGTGTAAAAGATGCTGTAAATGAAAACACCAAACAGATAGCTGACGTGAAGAAAGCCGTTGAATTTGTGAGTGGCGAAATTGTTGATGTCAAAGTCCGAATCGATACAATGGAGCTAGAGATCACAGCACATCTAAAGAGAGATGGAGAAAACCTCATTTAGACTTCTAGACTTTCTTCATATGTGTTTTTCATGGATATTAAGGATACACGCGCCGCTGGAATCTCAGAATTTACGGGATGCAGGAAAGGGAGAGGGAGGATGTTCGTGAACGAGTCATCCAGGTATGCCAACAGTTACTACCAGACGCTAAAGATAAACTTTCGTTTGTTGTTGATACTGTACATCGACTTGGTCATAAACGGCCCGCTGGCGACAAACCAAGAGGAATCATCTTTCAATTCACATCTCGCTTCTACCGGGATGCAGTTTGGCGGGCAGCGAAGGATTCGTCGTTCCTCAGAAGCAACAACCTGAAAATCGCTGAAGATTTATCTCCGTCTGACAGAGAAAAAAGAAATAAACTATGGCCTCTCGTGGAAAAAGCACGCCGTGAAAACAAACGGGCTTTTTTTGTCGGTGGTCGAGCTTTTGTGGATGGCACTGAGATATTTCCACCTGCTTGAAATCTGAAGTAGGCCTACTATCTATCAGACATGAGCAACGTGGGATAAAAAATAAATAAATTTATAATACTTTGGTAAACGAAGTTCAACCATGGCTGCATTTAGCTAATCAGAACATTAATTTGTATGTTAAGTTTGGATTCAGATTTGGACGAGTGTTTTTGCTTATTGTTTAATGTTGCCCACTCGTTTGGGCTTTTTTTTGCACTGCATCAATAAGACTTCTTCTTTTGTTCTGGAGTTTGCTGTGCTCATCTTTGCACAGTTGTCTTAACAAGTGTGTTTGGCACATTACCTGTGTCTTATTTGTTAAAAGGTTTCATTTAAAGTTACTTATTTTTTATTTTATTTTTATTTTTTATTTTTTCTCTTTCTCTCTTTTTCTTTTTGATATGGCTCTATCTATTCTTTCTCTTAATGTTAGAGGGCTACGAAATTCTTTAAAGCGTAAAGCTATTTTTTTATACCTTAAACAATTTAATACTGATTTCTACTTTTTGCAAGAATGTCATTCACTCAGAGAAGATCGAAATCTCTGGAGATCACAATGGGGTTTGGACATGTGGATGTCCCATGGATCTTCAAGTTCAGCTGGTGTTTGTATTTTACTTCATGGTTTCAAGGGGAAAGTTTTGTCTGTTGACTGTGACCCGAATGGCCGATATGTTTGTCTTTTAATTGAAATTTCTAATAGGAAGATTATTATCACCAATGTTTATGGAACTAATCAACAAAAAGAAAACGAGATATTTTTTAGTCAACTAGAAAAACATATTCTTTTATTGTTAAATAACCACCCCAATTCTTATCTAATCTTTGGAGGAGACTTCAATATGGTTGTAGATAATAACATTGATAGATGGCCCCCAAAATCAAATAATTCTAATTCTTATTTAAAGATGTTCATGCAGAGGTTTTCTTTGGTGGATAGCTGGAGAGAAACTCACCCCTCTCAAAAATCATTTACATGGAGTAATAATTCATTATCACTGCAATCCCGTATTGATCTTTTTTTGACTTCTAAAGAACTTGTTAATGTGTCAACTGATATTATACCTTCACCCTTGTCTGACCATAAGAGCATTACTATTTACATTCCTCTGTTTAATATTAATTTAAAAAGAAACTCCTGCTATTGGAAACTTAATAATTCAGTTCTCACTCATGACGAAGTTAAAGACAAAGTTAATTATATTATTTCAAGTTTTTGGGCCAAAGCAAAAGGTGAAAATAAATATGGTATTAATTGGGAGCTAGCCAAATATGAGATCTCTAAATTTCTACGTAAATTTAGTAGCAATCTGGCAAAGAAGAGCAGGCATAATGAAAATGAGGTCATCTCTAAAATAGGCAACCTTCTATGTAAAAATATGGACAACATCACTATCTCTGAAAAATCTGAACT